>NW_027204616.1:1272500-1350349 GCF_024711535.1 Dipodomys merriami
AGAGGGAGAGAGGGAGAGAAGGAGAGAGAGATCATCTTTCTCCTTATACCTGCCTGTCTGTGCTCAGGTGAGTGATCAGTTGGCAAATTGCAGGTGCTACATGGAGGAGTTTTCTGTCACAGGTATGGATTTATGTGTGTGTGTGTGTGTGTGTGTGTGTGTGTGTGTGTGTGTGTGTGTGTGTGTGTGTGTGTTCAGAGAGCAGGGAGAACAATGAAAACATATTTAAGTCATTGTGTCTAAAAAGAGCAAAAGCGTTTTATGTGTATGTGTGTGTGTGTGTGTCTGTATTGGTTCTTCGTTTTTCATCAATGCCAAGTATGAGTCCAGCCATAATTTGTTTCCTCCTTCCCTGTTTCATGGCTCCTTTGGGGAAATTTTCAGTAGACGTTCCTTTCCTCCTACCTCTTCACCTTTTCCTATAGGCTACAGTAGCTGCTGGGCCTGTGTGGGTCTCCCCTAGGAGGCCTGTGTGAATTGCAGACCAGAGTGGAAACCTGTCCTTCTGTCTTCAGCCAGAAGGCCAAGAGGCAAGTGTGAATGCAGCCGTACTCTTCTAGCCAGACAGTCTGCTCTTGTGTGTATAGTTGGAGCTAATTCAAGGGTTAGGAATGTGTCTGCCAAACATAATCAAGGAACTAGATGCGGGGAGAGTAGGGCAGGGGCTGTGAGGCAGGGAGTGGCGAATGATGTGACATGGCACATGGTTCACTACAACCGAGGATGAGAAGGCAACCTTACCCAGGGTATTGACTGTGTCCGTGGGCATCTGGGAAGGATGTTTCGGGCCCCCACTGGTGACATGTATTCCCTCCCGAGGCATTGTACCAGTGGTAAATCATCCCTTGGGTCCTGCAGACTCCAATCTATTTCCATCCTGGGCAGTTTCCAGCTGGGCAGTGGTAGGCAAGTGCATTCCCCTTGCGGAGCCCGCTCGGTATCAGGCTGTAGAAGTTAGCTAGGGCTCTCTGAATGCCAGTTTCTGTAACCTGCTGTAGGCTGTCTGGAAGGAAAAGGGGACTGCTGACTTTGGAACCCTTCTATTGGGACAAATTAAATACCATGTTTTCCAGGGTTTTATCTTGAAGCTGGAAATTTCCACTAACACCTGGGATTATGGGTCAAATTAGATGGACCATTTCATCCACCAAACAATGATGTTCAAAGCAGCACAGGTAGAGTTCCCTAGCCAGATGGTCTCCTGCTATGAGCTTCATGTCTTGACTGCCTTTCTCTGACAGCTGTTGATTCTATTCCTGCTCTCTCTAGGGTGACCAGCACAGTCGAAGACTTCTTAGGGAGCAGAGATTGCGACTTCACCATCCCCAGCCAGCCAGCTGTGAGCAGCGATGATTCCCAGAACCTGCACTGGATTCTTGGAGATTCAGAAACCCAGGATGCTTCGAGGATCCTTTCTCTGCAACATGAATCTTGGGGGCTGGATATGGTAGACCATCCTGGCTGGCCCCAGGGGGAGAAGAGGAGGCCCCTTCAGCCAGGCCTTCAGCTCAAGGCAACCTCGTTCACACCTGTGTGGGGAATTGAGTTCCACAGAGATGGTCAGCCGCTGGACAGAGTTCTTTGAGAAGATAGGCATCCCAGAGGCCCCAGAATCCAGCGAGTACATTGTGGCTCATTTCTCGGAGCCAAAACAGTTAAGTGCAGTGGCACCAGGAGGGCGGGAAGAGGGAGGTCAGAGAACTGTGGGAGATCTAGATCAGGCTTCCCCCCACCAGGATGCTTACCTGTCTCAGATGGGACTTTTCTGTAGTATTGTTGTAGGAAGATGCTCACAGTTACAGTGTGAGCCAGGCTCCCGGGACTTCATAGACAATGAAAGATTCCAGTGCTGGTTCCACAGCACATGAAGAAATCTTGAGTTTGAGCTGGATGCCGATGCTTCACACCTGTCATCCTAGCTACTAAGAGGCTGAGATGGGAGGATAGAGGCTTAAGGCCGGGTCAGCAAAGCCTGTAAGATTCTTATCTCCAACTAACTAACAAAAAGGAAACAGCAGAAGTGCATGTGTGGCTGAAGCTGTAGCCTGTTGGCCTTGAGGAAAAGGCTCAGGGACATCACCCAGGTTCTGAGTTCAAGGCCCAGGAGTGAGAGAAAGAAAGGAAAAAGACAGAGGAGGGAATTACAGAGATAGAAAAGGAAGAAAGGAAGGAAGAAGGAAGAACATGCAAGCCTTGGTGTGGAGTCCCTGGATCAAAGGAGCCAACCATTCACAATCTCTGTGGGGACAGTTTCAGAGCATAAAGGCAGTATGTAGGACCAAGCCACTGACCCCTCAGCAACCTCATGACATCCAGGAGCCTTCTGGTCCCCGACTGCAGAGAGAAGCAGCCTCAGGTAGACCCTTGGGCTCAGGGAGGGTCACCAGGTTTCAATTATCTCTGGCCTCAAGGAGTTTATTTTCTGGTCAGATAAGAAGGATATGTCTAAGGGCTATGGAGGTGTTGGGGTGATGGAGTGTAAAGAGGGGGGAGCAAGGGATAAAAAGGAAGATGAAGAGGGAGGATGATCCCAGGTCAGGTGTGTAAGGACCTCGCCTGTCAACCTAGACCATCACTGATAGAGCTTTTGACTCAGGCACATTGCTATTAAAGGTCCTGGTGCCTGTTGACCACCTGGCTATCATACACCGCAGGATGCCTGTGCAGTACGACTTTGGGAACTGGGATTTCCAGGTTCAATCTGAAGATCACATCCCCGGTGCTCATTTCTCGACCAGAGACAGAGGTAAGCATGCCACTATCACAGGACAGACAGGCAATGAAGGCAGGAGTCGGGATGGGTGGTACCCCAAGACTTACTCGAGTGGGAGTTAGGACCCTGTGATTGCCATTCTCAGAGGCATAGATGGGTGTCTTTCCTGGCTCAGCCTTTAGTCTATATGGCAGATCTGGGACTCAGAGAGGGACACTGAAGTTGGGGAAGGGTTGGGCAGAGGCTGGCGGGAAAACTAGAGGCACTAGGCTCTGAGCAGGGTTGTTTCTTTGAGGATACTCACCACCTAGGAGCATTCCTGGGATGGATGAGCCCTTTTCTGCTTCTCGAGAGAGAGGGACCCTTGGCCCAGAAATCTTTTCGTTCCCACATCTTGTGGTTGGATAACTAGAACTCATCTCACTGCCCAGTATTGAGGCAGTACAGCGAGAGATCCTGAGTCTTTGATAAGGTCAGGGGATCCTCAGTATGAGCTTGTACTTGAATGTGCTAACTAGGTGCATGGTCTATCCCATCTAAGACTGTCATGATGTAGGACATAGAATCTAAAGAATCAGAGCATGATGGGGCCTGTTCTGGGAGTCCTGAGTATTATGTGTTAACTTCAAGCTCCCATGTGTTGACCAGCTTCTCTTTCTTGGGTGGGTCTTTGCTAGAAAAACCATGAAACTAGGGACTGGGTCCTATCCTTTATCTTTGATGCTGAAAGCAAGCACACTACCATTTGAACCACAGCTCCACTTCCAACTTTTTTATGTGTTTAATTGGAGATAAATAGTTATGGTCTTTGCTGCCAAGGGTGGCATGCAACTACAGTCCTCTGATCTCAGTCTCCTGAAGGGATAGAATGACAAGCATGGAAAAGTATGTTTCGCTGGATGCCAGTAGCTCATGGCTGTCATCTTAGGTACTCAGGAGCTGAGATATGAGGACCATGGGTCAAAGCCAACCTGGTCTGGAAAGACCCTGAGACTCTTGTCATCAAGGAACTGCCAGAAAACCGGAAGTGGTGCTGTGGCTCAAGTAGTTGAGTTCTCGCTTTGAGCTGAAGAGATCAGGGACAGCACCCAGGCCCAGAGTTCAAGCCCCACAACAGCAAAAAAGGAAGAAAGTAAGACATCTTTGTCTTCAAAGGATGGGGAATGGGGGGGGGGTGGAAGCAAGAATATGCCGTGGTTGGGAGAACAGTTGCTGGCCTCAATCTACAGACATTTCTAAGAATTCCCCAAGTTTGCCCCAGTTTGAAGCCACAGCTTCAGGAGGATGTGGCCTGTGGCAGGCAGGGATTGAAAGAATGGGTGCAGGGGTGGGATTTTTGTGTCTGTATTGTCTCCATTGAAGGATGGATTTGGATGCTGGGTGTTAGAGTCTGAAGTGAAGGTTTGCAAGAAGTTTGTGGCCTGATGAATTGGGTTTCTTCAGGTATATGAAGGTGGCTGAAGCTGGCCGCCACTGGTGTTCACAACTGTCATCCTAGCTAATCATAAAGCTATAAAGACCACGGTACAAAGCCAACTTGGGCAGGAAAGTCTGTGAGACTCTATGTCTAATGGACCACCAGAGAATAGGAAGTAGTGCTGTGGCTCAATTGGGGAGTGATCATCTTCAGCTGAAGAGCTGAGGGACAGTACCCTGGCCTAGAGTTCAAACCCCATGACCAACAACAAAATAAGAGGTGACTAAATTTTCTGTATAGCAGTGTGTATGGTAGGAAATTCCATGCTGGGTTATGAGACATTTCAGATATGTGAGGGGCTCATTGTTTTGTCTACAGTGGGTCTGAGGTCGGTAGTGCCACCTTCTTGGGGATGGGAAGAGACCCTAATGGAGGGAGTTCATGGTTCTGTTCTCAGGGACTGCTGAAGCCTTGGGCTACACATGTGTGTGTGTGTGTGTGTGTGTGTGTGTGTGTGTGTGTGTGTGTGTCTGTCTGTCTGTCTGTCTGTCTGTCTATCTGTCTATCTGTCTGTCTGTCTGTGTCTGCGTCTGTGTGTGTTTGGAGATAGAAAAACTGGGCCTTGAACTCAGGGCCTAGGTGCTGTTCCTGAGCTTTTGTGCTCAAAGCTAGTGCTCTGACACTTGAGCCATAGCTCCACCTCTGGCTATTTGGTGGTTCACTGTAGATAAGAGCCTCACAGACTTTCCTGAATCAGCTGGCTTTAAACAGTGATCCTCAGGTGTCAGCCTCCTAGGATGACGGACATGAGCCACCAGTGCTGGGTTTGTGTGTGTGTGTGTGTGTGTGTGTGTGTGTGTGTGTGTGTGTGTGTGTGTGTGTGTGTGTGTGTGTGTAGAAGTGGGTTGTAACAAGGAGCACCTGAGCCTTTGGTAACTTTTAACTGCTGTCTTTGAGGGTGAATGGGCTATATGGCTCAGGTCTGGGGGCCTGGAAGGGTGAGACGCTTGAAGGGGACTCAGGACGGCTAAATTATAAGATGAAGGGATTTGTGTGCCCTGGAACTGTTCACTCCCTTGGGCCTGGTTGGTGACAGGGGGAGATTGGGAGGACCTGGGGGTGGGGCCCACAGGGCGTGACTCCTCAGGGGGACAGGGAACATGGCCAGCACTTAGTATGGAGCATATTGGCATGGGTCAGACTTTGGGTCTTCTCATCATGACATCTGATGGGAGAGGCCAACCTTATTTTAAATATTGACCTATGATCTTCAGATCTCAGGCTCCTGAGTATCTAGGATTATACACATGAATCTCTGGCACTGGGCCTCTGATTCTTTTCAGTATATTAGTGTTTGAACTCAAGGCCTTAGGTTTTCCAGGCAGGTCTTCTACCATGGGAGCCAAGTCTTTCTGTCTTGGTCATATCTGAAATAGGGACTCAATATATGCTCAGGATGGGCTGGATTTCGGTCCTCCTGTGACAAGAATTGGCCACCATGCCTGGTCCTCTGTAGTTGGGATGCTAGACATGTAGTGCCATGCTCAGTCATCAGTTTAGATGGATTGTCCCAAACTCTTAATCCATGGCAGCTGATTCTTGACCACAGTTGAAGCTTTGCATTGGGCCTCAACCATGTGACCTCAGTCTCCTCACAGGACAGTTGTGAGGAAAGAAGGGATCAATACAGGGGGATCTGTGGGGCAGGGCCAGGCATAGAGGGAGCGGTCATCAGATATGGTTCTTGGCAATTATGTGAGCCTATTATTTATGGGGCCTATTATTTATCATGCTGCAGGTATGCTATTATGAAACAAAACATGGCTTTCTTTCATCCTTACCCTATCCAATGAGGAAGGGGATCCTTCACTGTTCAGTTTTGTAGCTGGAGAAAATGAGGCACAGAGAAACCAGGTGACGTACTCATTACCCCCAGCTGAAAGGAAGCTTGGCCTGACTTCTCTGCCATGCTCCCTAGGACAAAGAGTGCTATTTAATCCACTTCTTGGGGTGGGAATTTCAATTATTGTCAGTTGTGGGGCTTGAACTCTGGACCTGGGTGCTGTCTCCAAGCTCCTCAGATAAAGGTTAGCTCTCTACCACTTGAGCCACAGCACCACTTCCGGTTTTCTGGTGGTTCTTTGGAGATAAGTGTCTCACAGACATTCTTGCCTGGGCTGGGTATAAACGATGATCCTCATATCTCAGCCTCCTGTGTAGTTACCATTATAGGCCTGTGCTACTGGCACCCAGCTTATGTGTAATTCTGACTTTCTCTCTCTCTCACTCTCTCACAGGAACTGGTTGAATGGGTGTTGGAGGAGGTGACCCAGGGTCCTATGTGGCTGGGACTCAAGGTGTCCCTTTCATTCATGAGGTGGGCTGTGGTTCAGGAACTGTCTTGCTCAGCCTGTTGAACTTGCTCCTTGAGGTAAGCCACTCTGTGCCCTGGATAGACTGTTATGGTTATTCCTTGTCAGTCTGTCTGGTGAGTTCTTCCCCACTACCCTCTGCTAAGACAGTTAAAGGAAAGTGGATGAGGAAGTGTTGCATTGTCCAACCAGACAGCACGATCCCGGGCCTCTGATCCTCATCTCCACCTATCTGGCCAGACCCTGATTATAACAAAATGAATTCACTCTATGTCTACTTTGCTTTGCTTAGGTATGTTGTTATGGGGAGGGGGTCAGTGAGCAGAGGAAAGATCTGAGAACTAACATCTCCTGGGGTACATTTGTTCTTGTGACAGAGCCAAGTCATTGCTGTGGATAAGGAAGAAGCCACCATCAGACTGACCCGGAACAGTGCTCAAAGGTAGGTAGGCTGTTGAAGTAGCAAACCCACCCATGTCTGCTTCCCACTCACGAGGGGGGTGCAGTGAAGGTGGCCCGGCACTGGCTCTAGGGGATTATACATGGATGGTGGTGGTCAGGTGCCAGTGGCTCTTACCCGTCATCCTGTCTATTCGGAAAGTTGAAGTCTGATGGTCATGACTAAGAGCCAGCTTAGGCAGGAGAGTCTGAGAGATTCTAATCTCCCATAAACCACCTCTCCCCCTACAAAAAAGCCAGATGTGGTGATGTCGCTAATGTGTTAGAGCCTCAGCCTTGAATAAAAGAAGCTCAGTGCCTGAATCCAAGACCTAGGACTCAAAAACATAAAATAAATGAATCTTACTTCCAAAAAGGATGGATTCAGTCCTCTCTCTGGTACTTGTAGCCAAAGGTAAGGGTCTTCCCTTGATGTTCCTCTAAACCTCTCTTTCTCTCTATTATCTCTCCCGGCTTCAGTTGCAGGATAGAATTCAGATAAACACACTTGGTGTGACCTCATGTACCCTCTTCTACCCGCCTTCCTTAGGGTGTAGATCCTGGATGTACTCACCACTGGGAGAATGAAGCACCAGAGAGATGATGGTAGGTATCCCCGAAATTCATACTCAAACACACACACACTCACCTAGCCAACTCAGACTAGTCTTTTCCAAAGACATTTTATCTCCTTGGATTAACTGACCTAGGAGAGGAACTTGATCCCCACTAAATGACTATTTTAACTAGGGCTTGCTAGTTGACATGAGATAAACAAAAGCTCAAAAGAAAGGCCCTGGTGCCTGTCACCTCTGGCTCAGGATCACACTTGACAACGTGGCTACTCGAGAGGCAGAGATCTGAGGATCAAAAAGTGAAGCCATCCCTAAGCTGAAAAGTCAGTGACTCCACTCTCCATGAAACCACCAAATAGCCAGAAGTAGATCTGTGGCTCAAGTGGTAGAGTACCAGCCTTGAGCAGGAAAACTGAGAGGCAGCTCCCAGACCCTCAGTTCAAGCCCACACAAATAAATGGCCCAATTTGTTGCCCCCAAACTGCCTGGGCCTCGAGTGCCTTGTCATGGAGTTAAATACAGCACAGGTCCTTGGGTAATTTATCAGAGCCTTCAGAAAGAAATTGGGTGGTGGAAGCCAGGCCTTCCCTTTTGTGGGCTCACAACCCACATCAACTGAAAGGCAGAGCATGACAAGACCTGCAGCTTGCAGAGTGGAAGTAATCTTCCTCTGCCAGGGTTTTTGGAGTGGGCTTCTTAGAGACAGCACTTGAAAGTGGGTATTGCTTAACAAGGAGGATCTGACAGGAAGCACAGAGAGCAAAGATGCGGTAGATAAAGGACAACATAAAAGAATGTGTTCATTTCCAGCCAGGGCTGATGGTGAGAAACTCAGTAAATATGTGCAAGACTGTGCCAAGACAGGCCCAAGGTGTCACAGAAGAACAGCTATCCAAGGTTGGGAATGTGTCTTAGCAGTAGTGGATTCGAGTGGCACTCAGGAAACCCTGGTTTTGATTCCTAAATCCCGCATACACAGAAAAAGCCAGATGTCTCACCTTGGCTCAGGTGGAAGAGCGCTCACCTCGAGCAAAAGTAACTTGGGGACAGCGCCTGGGCCAAGAGGTCAAACCCCATCACTCCACGGGACCTGGTTGACAGGTGGATGGCTATGCCCTGTATCTCTTAGTTGATCAATCCATGCATTGTGTCTCTTTCTTTGACAGCATGGATCTGGACACTCCTTCTGTCCTGAGCATTCCTGGACCCACTTATCAGCAACCCTCTTGACATTTTCCATGGGGAAATGGAGCAGCTGGCCCCAGAAATTCTCAGGTAATGGTTGGGTGGGGCGGGGGGATACTGGGCAGGCTAAAGAAGTCCTAGTAGGTCTGATCTGCCCCGGAAGACCAGGCCGTCCAGAGGAGGCAAA
Source organism: Dipodomys merriami (assembly GCF_024711535.1). Classification (NCBI taxonomy): domain Eukaryota; kingdom Metazoa; phylum Chordata; class Mammalia; order Rodentia; family Heteromyidae; genus Dipodomys; species Dipodomys merriami. The sequence continues at coordinate 1,281,388 of NW_027204616.1, forward strand.
TGGGAGCTTAGAGAGGGGGGGGGTAGTGATGTGAAGGGGGCCCTTTAATACCCATGGCCCTACCCAGATTCCGAGCCTCCATTTGCCATGCCTGAGGGAGGAGTGTCTAGGTGGTAGTGTTTAGAGGAGAACGAATTGGAAATTCTAAGGAATGAGAAACCATAAGTCCCGCGCTGGTGGCTCACACCTGTCATCCTGGCTACTTGGGAGGCTGAGATCCAGAGGATCTTGTTTCCCAGCCCAGGCAGGAAAGTCCTATGAGAGTTTCATCTCCAATCTCCAACCAGAAGTGGCACCATGGCTCAAGTGGTAGAGCACTGGCCTTGAGCAAAAATTATCATCAGGGACAGTACCTAAGCCCTGATTTCAAGCCCCTCAACCAAAAAACAAAAAAAAAACAAAAATCAAAAAAAGAACGCACCCCTTGCTTGCAAGAGATGGTGAAGGAATGCGGTTGCTGTGGTTGGGAGAACAGGTGCTGGCCTCAGTGTACAGACATTTCTAAGAACTTCCCAGGTTTGCCCCAGTGTGAAGCCACAGCAGGGTATTCATTGCCTTACCAAGAACTCCAGAGGTTGTGTCCTATCTTAGGCAATGAGTGGGCGAATGAGAGCAGGGGTGGGAGGGTAGAGTCAATTTTATTCTCTCCATCCAAGGAGGAATAATTTTTCATGCTGGTGTCAAAGTCTGAAGTGAAGGGTTGCATGTACTTTTTGGCCTGACAAATTGGGTTTCTCCTGGGTCTAAGAAGGTGGCTGAAGCCAGGCGCTGCCCATGGCTCACAAATTTCATCCTCACTACTCAGGATCCTGAGATCTGAGGATCACAGTTCAAAGCCAGCTTGGGCATGAAAGTCTGGGTGACTTTATCTCTAGTGAACCACCAGAAAACCAGAAGTGACGCTATGGCTCCAGTGGTAGAGTGCACACCTTCAGCTGAAGAGCTGAGAGAATACACACAGGCCCAACGTTCAAACCACATGACCAACAACCAAAAATAAGGTGGCTGACTTTTCTTCATAGCAGTGTGTACAGTAGGAAGTGCCATGTTGATTTATGTGCCATTACAGATGTATGAGAAACTCTGAATTTTGTCTACATTTGGTATGAGGTCTATAGAGCCATCTTTCGGGGGTTAGGATGTTCAGGTGATCTGGGACTGCTGAGGCCTTGTGTTACCTGTGTGTGTGTGTGTGTGCGTGTGTGTGTGTGTGTTTTCCTCATCTTTCTCTGTCCACTTCCAGGGTGCCTGTTCCACTCTTCCTAAACTCGGATGGTACTCCTCCTCAATAGCAACCTTGCATTTAACCCCCTATCAGGGTTGACAATGAGTCCTAAATTGCCAGAGACCTGCATATACCAGCTTATCTTTGGGGCCCAAGTCCGGCTGTCCATATCTTTGGCCGCCTCCAGGGGATTCTGGATCTGCAGGGCCAGCTGGCATGTTTTCCCCTGCCTCTGGGTTGGCAGAGTCAGTCATACGTTGTCATGTCCTTTTCTTCTGGCTGCATGTCCTACTCCCAGCAGGCTGGTAGTGGAGTGGGGAAAGGGTGGTTTCCAGTGGCTTTGGCCAGATCGAGCTTGATAGCTAACTGAAGGCTGCCCAAGCAAGGATGATCTGGGAGGTGAAGCAAAGGTGGCGTAGAAGTGTTGGTCAATATCAAGGAAAAGTCAACGTACCTTAACACAGGCAAGTCTATCTTCTGGGCCCAGCTGGGCCTCTCAGGTCCTTCTAGACAATTCCGGATCCCCAGAATACAGAGGCACAGACTTTAGATTCCAGGACCAGAGAACTGCGGGATAAGGGACTGGTATGTACCAGTACCTCAGTGTTATGGTGCATTAGCCGTGACCTGGATATGCCCCACTTGTGTAAGTTCACTTCTTAATCCAGTGCTGGCCACACACCAGCTACTTGTGCTGTGGAAGTGGCAGGATCAGAAATGAGATCTAGGCTGACCAAAATCTGGATTTATGGCCTGATTGGGGTAGGGGGGTGGTCTTCTTAGAGCTGGAACTCAGAGCTTGGCACTGTGTGCCAAGCTTCCTTTGCTCAAAACTAACACTCTAGCACTTGAACCACAGCTCACCTTTCATCATTTTTACTAGTTTAGTAGACATACAAGTCTCACAAACTTTCCTGCCTGGGCTAGCTTCAAGTTGCCACCCTAAGAGCTCAGCCTGTTGAGTAGCTAGGTTTGCTGGTATGAGCCACGGGCACCTGCTAAGGTTGTTTGTGTGTGTGTTTGTGTGTTTGTGTGTGTGTGTGTGTGTGTGTGTGTGTGTGTGTGTGTGTGTGTGTGTGTGTGTGTGTGTGTGTTTCCCGGGGCTTGAAATCAAAGCCTAAGTGCTATCCTTTAGCTTGTTTGCACAAGGTTGGTGCGGTACCACTTAAACTAGAGTAGCTCCACTTCCCATCTTTTTGGTGATTTATTGGAGATAAGAGTCTGCCCAGGCTAGCTTTTAATCTTGATTGATCCTCCGGTTTCAGCCTTGAGTAGCCAGGATTATAGCCACTGGCATCCAGCTGCAAGGATGCCTTTTCATACTCTCTTCTATTCTAACAGCTGTCTACTTGCCCTAGCCTAGATCTCTGACCTCCACAACAGCTCTCAGCAGCCCCTGATAGTGTGGAGAAAACATTTATTTGTCCTCAGGGAAGGAGGTTATGTTTCGTCTGAAGCCTGGGTAGGCTGTAGATGGGTCCTCAGCTGGGAGAGAGGTAGTCTCTTTTATCCAAGAAGGGTTAGTGTGGCCTAAAGCTAATAGCTCATTTCTCATATTACTAGCTGTTCAGGAGTCTGAAATCTGAAGATTGTCATTAAGAGGAAGCGCAGCTGTATCCTTAAACAACTGGTTTTTCCCCATCTCCTCCACAAGTTATACTGACATCAAATACAGTGAAAGCAAGGGTTATACTGTGGGGGAGGGACATACAAAGCAACAAAGAGATAATGTTATAAATGCGTTAGAAACACATGCATGAAAGAAAAAAAACATTAAAATACACATCTAAGAGTTCATTTTCTTGACATCACATTATCTGATCATTTCCGCTTGACTCATACATATATTAGATATTATAAATAAGGGAAAACATGGGACCTATGTTTCTTTGGGCCTGGCTTACTTCACTTAATATATTTTCGTCCAAGTTTTTCCATTTCCTAACAAATGGTGCAATGTCATTCTTTCTGATGGAGGCATAGAATTCCATTGTGTATATATACCACATTTTCTTGATCCATTCATCTACTGAGGGGCATCTGGGTTGGTTCCAGATCTTAGCTATGGTAAATAATGCTGCAATAAACATAGCTGTGCTGGTAGCTTTAGTGTGGTCTTTTTGGTAAACATTTGGGTAAATGCACAAAAGTGGGATTGCTGGGTCATAGGGGAGTTCTATGTGAAGTCTTTTGAGGAACCTCCATACTGCTTTCCAAAGTGGTTGAACAAGTTTACATTCCCACCAACAATGAAGTAAGGTTCCTTTCTCTCCACATCCCCTCCAGAATCTCTTGTTAGAGTTCTTGATTTTTGCCTTCTAACTGGAGTGAGGTGATATCTCAATATTGTTTTGATTTGCATTTCTTTTATGGCTAGGGATGTTGAACATTTCTTCATGTGTCTATTGGCCATCCTTCTTTCTTCTTCAGAGAAGTTTCTCTTTAAATCTTTCACCCACTTATTTATTGGGCAGTTGTTTCTTTGAGGATTTGTTGTTGGGGGGTTTAATTGTTTGAGTTCCAAGTATATTTTAGATATGAGACCCTTGTCCGTTGTATGGCTAGTAAAGATCTTCTCCCAATCGGTGGGCTTTCTATTGATCTTGCTAGCTATGTCATTTGCCCTGCAGAAGCTCTGCAACTTTATGCAATCCCATTTGTCCAAACTTTCTTTGATTTGTTGTGTTTCCGGGACTCTATTCAGAAAATTTCGGCCTGAGCCAAGGAGACCTAGGGTTTCTCCTATTCCATCCTGTAATGGTTTCAGAGTTTCTGCTGTGAGTTCAAGGTCTTTGATCCATTTGGAGTTGATTCTGGTGCAGGGTGATATATAATATATGGAAGAGATGGGGAAAAACCAGTTGTTTAAGGATACAGGTGGACCTATTGAAACAATGAGAAGTACAAGTTGTCATGTCCAAAACGAGCTTTACAACGTCGGTGGGGATGGAAGGGGGGAAGGAGAAGGATTGGGATTGTGGGGGAGGGGGGAGGGTGGGAAGGGATAAAAACAGAAAGAAAAAAAAGAGGAAGCGCAGCAAGAAACGTCTGTGAGACTCTCCTCTCCAAGAACCACCTGAAAGCTGGAAGAAAAGCTGTGGCTCAAGTGGTAGAGAGCTAGCCCTGAATGAAAAAAGTGAGGAACAGAGCCCGGGCCCTCAGTTCAAGCCCGAGAACCAAGATGCATGCTTTCTCATCCACACACAAGCACACCACACACACACACACACACACACACACACACACACACACACACACACACACACACACACACACACACACATACAGAGGAAGGTGGTAATGCTGAGCTGAGCTAGAACTGGGGGCAGTCCTGAGGCATAGTCACAGTAAATTCTCAAGCCAAATCAAGTGCTTTCTCCCTAAGTCCTTCTTGGGCTGAGGGGTCTGGGCCATGGCAGTAAGTTCCATAGAACCTACCTTTCCATCTGTGCATAGGGCCACAGGAGCAAGGGAAGGACACTAGGGATGCTCGTTTGCAGTCGGCCCACGATTGCAGATCTTAATCTGCACCCGAGCAATGGTGAGGAAAGCAGGACTCCAAGCCCTGGGATTCCTGGGATAGCAACTGCTACAAGAAGCAGCCAGTTGGCTGTGGATTCTTGAACCTACAAGCCTTTCATGAGCCCAACTCAACACCTGCCCAAGGTGTGCCTGACAAATTCACACACTTGTGATACCGGCATGAGTGGATGTTACTTGGTGTGACATCTTGCTCCTCCTGCCCCTCCTGGCCCAGAATCGTGGTCTGAGACAGCGATTTACTGCTGAGATCCATATTGCACCCATGACAGATGCAATTCTGATCTCCATGCCCTAAGTCTCGACCCTTCTCTGGTACTGTAGCCTGCTATGTAGGCAATGGCTTCCAAACAGGCTCCACTCAAGACTTGTAGGACGCCTAGACATTGGGAGACCCTCAGGGAGCCCACTGGAAACTACTTTGCCTTGAGCAACAGAGTGAGGTCCAAGCAGACCAGGTGTTGGTCACAGGGTTTGAAATCTGGGTGTGGGCTCTTTCGCTAGCTCTTAAGCTTACCACTTGAGCTACAGCAGAACTACGTCTGGTACTCTGGAGGTTCCTTCGAGATCAGAGTCTCCTGGACTTTCCTGCCTGGGCTGGCTTTGAACTGCGATCCTCACATCTCAGCCTCCTGAGGAGGTAGGAGGACAGGTGTAAGCCACCGGCGTCCAGTGGTTCTGGGCTTCACCAGAGTAGACTAGGAGCTACTGAAAGCTTTTCTTTATTTTTCTGTGCCAGTACTGGGCTTGAACTCAGGGTCTGGTCTCTGATCTCTTAACTTTTTCCCTCAAGGTTACCATTCTAACACTTGAGCCACAGATGCATTTCTGGTTTTTGGTAGTTCATCTGGAAGAAGAGTCTCACTAACTTTCCTCTCCTGATCTGGCTTGACTCTCGATCTCTATCTCAGTCTCCTGAGTAGGTAGGATTTACAGGGTTTGAGCCATTGGTGCCATTGGGCTAGAAGCTTTTCTTTTTTTAAAATTTATTTATTTATTTATTTATTTATTTATTTATTTATTTATTTATTTATTTATTTATTTATTTATTATTTTGTGAACATACTGTACAGAGGGGTTACAATTACATGGGCAGGATAATGCGTACATTTCTTACCAAGCATTGCAGTCTCCTCCTTTGTTTACCCTTCACATCCCTTCCCATCCTCCCCCCTCCCCCCCAGTCCCAATCCTTCCCCCGCCTCCCTCACCCCCCTCTCAGCACCGACATTGTAAAGCTCGTTTTGGACATGACAACATGTACTTCTCATTGTTGCAACAGGTCCACCTGCATCCTTAAACAACTTGTTTTTCCCCATCTACTCCACAAGTTATACTGACATCAAATATAGTTAAAGCAGGGGTTATACTGTGGGGGAGGGACATACAAAGCAACAACGAAATAATCTTATAAATGAATTAGAAACACATGCATGAAAGAAAAAACATTAAAATACATATCTAAGGGTTCATTTACCTAACATTACATTATCTGAACTTTTCCCCTTGACTCATACATATACTAGATATTGCAAATAAGGGAAACCATGGGCCTATGTTTCTTTGTGCCTGGCTTACTTCGCTTAATATAATTTTTTCCAAGTCTTTCCATTTCCTAACAAATGGGGCAATGTCATTATTTCTGATGGAGGCATAGAATTCCATTGTGTATATATACCACATTTTCTTGATCCATTCATCTACTGAGGGGCATCTGGGTTGGTTCCAGATCTTAGCTATGGTAAATCCTGCTGCAATAAACATAGTCCTGCTGTAGCTTTAGTGTGGTCTTTTTGGTAAACATTTGGGTAAAGGCCCAAAAGTGGGATTGCTGGGTCATAGGGGAGTTCTATGTGGAGTCTTTTGAGGAACCTCCATACTGCTTTGAAAAGTGGTTGAACTAGATTACTTTCCAACCAACAATGAAGTAAGTTTACCTTCTGTCCACATCCCCTCCAGCATCTCTTGTTGTTAGAGTTCTTGATTTTTGCCATTCTAACAGGCGTGAGGTGATATATCAATATCATTTTGATTTGCATTTCTTTTATGGCTAGGGATGTTGAACATTTCTTCATGTGTCTATTGGCCATCCTTCTTTCTTCTTCAGAGAAGTTTCTTTTTAAATCTTTCGCCCACTTGTTTATTGGGCAGTTGTTTCTTTGAGAATTTGTTGTTGGGGGATTTAATTTTTTGACTTCCAAGTATATTTTAGGTATGAGACCCTTGTCCGTTGTATGGTTAGTAAAGATTTTCTCCCAATCGGTGGGCTTTCTATTGATCTTGCTAGCTATGTCCTTTGTCATGCAGAAGCTCTGCAACTTTATGCAATCCCGTTTGTCCAACCTTACTTTGATTTTTTTTTGTTTCCATTTCTCTATTCAGAAAATTTCGGCCTGAGCCAAGGAGACCTAGGGTTTCTCCTATTCCATCCTGTAATGTTGTCAGAGTATCTGCTTTGATTTCGAGGTCTTTGATCAATTTGGAGTTGATTCTGGTGCAGGGTGATATATAAGGGTCTAGTTTTAGTGTTCTGCATGTAGTTAACCAATTTTGCCAGCACCATTTACTGAAGAGGCTGTCTTTGTTCCATTCTATTGTTTTAGCTCCTTTGTCGAAGATTAGATGGCTATAGGTCTGTAGGTTCATTTATGGGTTTTGAATTCTATTCCATTTGTCCTGAGGTCTGTTCTCATGCCAATACCAAGCTGTTTTGATTACTATGGCGTTATAGTAGAGTTTGAAATTTGGTATTGATATTCCTCCATCAGTGTTCTTTCCATTGCAGATCGTTTTTGTTATTCGGGGTCTTTTATTGTTCCATATGAATTTTTGGATTGCCTCTTCTATTTCCTTGAGGAATCAGCTTGGAATTTTGATAGGTATCGCGTTGAATTTGTAGATAGCCTTGGGAAGTATTGCCATTGTCACGATGTTAATCTTTCCATTCCAGGAGCATGGGAGTTTTTACCGTTTTTTAAGTTCTGTGTTGATTTCCTTTTTCAAGATTTTAAAGTTTTCATCATAGAGGTCCTTCACTTTTTTGGTTAAGTTAATTCCTAGGTATTTTATTTTTTGTGGGGCTATTACAAATGGAGTTGCTTTACCAATTTCAGCCACACTTTTTTCATTGTTGGCATACAGAAAATCCATTGATTTTTGAGGAATTTTATACCCTGCTACTTTGTCAAAGTTTTGAATCAGCTTGAGTAATTTGGGTGTGGAGTCTATGGGATTCTTTAAATACAAGATCATGTCACCTGCAAAGAGGGAGATTTTTATTTCTTATTTCCCTTTTTGGATCTCCTTTATGTCTGCATCTTGTCTTATTGCTATAGCTAGGCCCTCTAATACTAGATTGAAGAGAAGTGGAAAGAGTGGACATCCTTGTCTTGTTCCTGAGTTAAGAGGAAATGGCTTTAGTTTTTTACCTTTAAGTATAATGCTGGCTGTAGGTTTGTCATATACAGCCTTTATTGTATTGAGGAATGTTCCATGGATTCCTAATTTTTCCAAAACCTTCATCATAAAGGGGTGTTGGATCTTGTTGAATGCTTTTTCTGCATCTATTGAGATAACCATGTAGTTCTTATGCTTGCTCCTGTTGATGTGATGAATAATATTAATTGATTTGTGTATATTGAACAAGCTTTGCATCCCTGAAATGAATCCTGTTTGATCATGGTGTCTGATTTTTTGGATGAATTATTGAAGTCGATTGGGCAAAATTTTGTTGAGAAGTTTTGCATCAATGTTCATCAAAGAAATGGGTCTATAGTTCTCCTTCTTTGATGAGTCCCTGCCTGGTTTTGGGATGAGGGTTATGATGGCTTCATAGAATGTGTTCGGTAGTGAACTTTCTCTTTCAATTTCATTGAAGTGTTGAAGGAGTATTGGTGTGAGCTCTGCTTTGAAGGCCTTGTAGAATTCTGCTGTAAAACCTTCAGGTCCTGGATTTTCTTAACTGGGAGCTCTCTTATTGCTCTTTCTATTTCAATGCTTGATATGGGCATGTTAAGATGGTTTAACTCATCTTGGTTTAGTTTTGGCATGTCAGTGTTTGCTAGGAAAAGGTCCATTTCTGTCAAGTTCTCAAACTTATTAGCATAAAGTTTGAGAAGTATTCCCTTATAATGTTTTGAATCTTGGTTGTTTCTGTGGTGATGTTTCCATTCTTGTCTCTGAGTTTATTTATTTGGGTGTGTTCTCTTGTTTTTCTGGCAAGATTTGCTAAGGGTCTGTCAATTTTGTTAATTTTTTCGAAGAACCAACTCTTTGTTTTGTTGTTTTTTTCTATAATTTTATTGATTCTAATTCATTTAATTCTGATTTAATTTTGATTATTTCTTTCCATCTACTGGATTGGGGTTTATCTTGCTGCTCTTTTTCAAGGAGGTTTAGATGTGCCATTAAATTCTTGGTTTCAGATCTCTCCAATTTGTTGATGTAGGAGCTCAGAGCTATAAACTTGCCTGTGAGTACCGCTTTTGCCTTGTCCCAGAGGAGGTGGTAATTTGTGTGTTCATTTTTGTTGAATAGCATGAACATTTGAATTTCCTTTCTAATCTCTTCCATGACCCACTCGTGATTCAGCAGTGTGTTGTTCAGCCTCCATGTGATACCAGACTTTCTTTGGTGGCTTTTGGTGTTGAGTTCTAATTTTATTCCCTTGTTGTCAGAGAGAATGCAAGGTACAACTTCAATGTTTCTGAATTTAGACAAGTTTTTTTTTGTGGCCTAAAATGTGGTCAATTTTAGAAAATGTTCCATGTGCTGCTGAGAACAACGAGTATTCTGATGCCGCTGGGTGAATTGTTCGGTTGATATCTGTTAAATCTAGTTGATCTATGCAGCTGTTTAGATCTGCAGTTTCTCTGTTGAGTTTTTCCGAGTTGATCTATCTAATGGGGAGAGTGGTTTGTTAATATCCCCAACAATTAATGTCTTTGGAGTTATATGGGATTTGAGGGAAAGTAGTGTTTCTTGGATAAATTTGGGTGCTCCATTGTTTCACAAGTCGATATTTAGAATTGTAATATCCTCCTCAAAGAGAGATTCCTTAATTAGTATCTACCAACCTTCTTCATCTCTTCTCACCAATTTTAATTGAAGTGTATTTTTATCTGATATTAGGATTGCAACTACTGCCTGTTTATGGGGGCCGTTTACTTGGTAGATTTTGTTCCAACCTTTAACATTGAAAATGTGTTTGTTTTTATGGGCAAGATGTGACTCCTGAAGGCAGCAGATAGAAGGGTAATGTTTTTTAATTCAACTAGACAGTCTACGTCGATTATTGGAGAGTTCAGTCCGTTAATGTTAAGAGAAAGGAATGAGAGGTATTTGAGAGTTCCTTCCATGTTATCCATCTTCTTGGGGGTTGCAAAAACTGTGTTCTTCCTATGGTTCTTGGATTCTCAGTTTGGGTTCAGTTTCTTGACCTTTATTGTGGTCTTGTTGGTTTTCTATGTGTAGGACATCTTTAAAAATCTTTTGTAGGGCTGATTTGGTGGCATTTCTGTAGTTCTCTTTGAGTGTTCTCAGCCTGTTCACGTCATTCCTGCCTTTCTCTTTGAGTATTCTCAAGCTGCTCATGCAAATCCTGTATCAGCTTTTGAGTAGCTTCCTCATGCTTATGATATTCCTGTATAAACTTTGGGAATGCCTCCTCTCTCTCCCTATCACGCTCACACAGAGACCTTTGTATGCTTTCAATCTTTTGATTTATCATGTTTGACAGCAGTGTTTGTAGAGCTATTTGGGAATTCTCCTCTGGATTATTTATTTTCTGTTCTGTCCCCTGATTATCGGGATTGAGAATTGAGATACCCGGTTTTGCCATTTTTCTTGTGTTTTTATGGCTTACTCTGCCCATTTGAGATGAAAATAGCTCCAGTTTTGTGCTAGAACACTATCTTTAGGCAAGCATCAACCCAAGTCTGAATTTGCACAGTCAATAGTCTACAGTAGGTGGGAAGTTGGCTCTGTGGTAGAGCATTTGCCTTGCATGCATGAGGCCCTGGGTTCAATTCCTCAGCACCACAAAAGCAAAAACAAAAAAGCTGGAAGTGGCACTGTGGCTCAAGTGGTAGGACACTAGCCTTGAGCTGAAGAGCTGAGGGACAGTGCTCAGTCCTAGAGTTCATGCCCCAAAACCGGCAAAAAATTAAAATAATAGTCTAAAGATACAATCTAGTTCAACAGATACATCTATTCAACATCAAACAACTATACATTAATGGGCTATGAACCACAAAGTAGAATTTGGAAGACCAGAAATTATTAGGGTAACGCAGAGATGTGGGTAAAAAAATAGGAATAGATTGATGTGGGGAGGTTCAGGGAGAGTTAACTAAGTCTTAATCTCAAAGCAGGAAATAGGTTGGGTAGGATGAAAGTAGAGAGAGAGAAAAAGAAAGAAAGGGAACGGGAAAAGGAAAGAGACCAGAAAAAATAGAAAGGTAGAAATTAATAGAATAATGTAGAATCAATAACAATCTATTTATATAAGAACGTGAATTTATTTAGAGAAGGGAGGGATATAAAGGAGATGTGAAAAACTTAAAAATAAAAATGCTAAAAATATTATATGGGTATAAAGAGGTAGTACTGCTATTAAGGAATTTAAGTCTTAGACGTTTTGACTTGAGTAATAAATTTGTGGGTTAAGTGTGTACACAATGGGGGATAGGGTCTAATAGTGAACTACGGGTTTATCTGAGGATGTACAGGACAAGAATTAAGTAACATAAAGAAGAACGAAAGAGAGGAGAAGGTGAAAAGAATAAGAAAGGAAGAATAAAAAGATGAGAAGTTCAGTAGACCTAAACAAAAAACAAAAAGATAATTAAAAAAGAAAAAAAGAGAAAGAAGACCAAAAAAGAAAGCAAAAATGCACACTCCCGTATCCCCAAAATAAAAATTATAAGAGGAAAAGAAAGTTTCTGGAAAACAATTTTTTATCAAAAAAGGCAAAGATTAAAGATTGAAAAAAGTTTTAGAAAAGAAAAAAAAATTTTATATATAAGGTACCAAAAATAAAAACTAAAAAAAAAAAAGAAGACGAAGAAGCAGAGAAAAAAGAAAAAAAAACAAAACAAAAAAAACAAAACAATCAAACAAACAAACAAACAAAAACTTCTTTGATTTTTTTTGGCAGGGAGGAGTGGGAAAACTCCTGTATCTCCCTTGTGTCCATAACCAGCCTCTTTGGAGTCTCTGGTCTGCTTGTGTTCCTGTGACTTGGTTAGTTTCTTAAGTCAGTTTGTTCGAACAGGCAGTAAAATGCTCTGCTTTACCCAGAATTTGGTGATCCTCCTCCCAGGCTAGTTCATTGGGAGACAGATCTGCTTTGAGTATCACAAAAGAGGAGGATGCAGTGATGAAGCTCGGTTCTGGTAGCTTTTCCGGGGCTGGTTTGTGAAAATCTCACAGAGTCCAGCCTGGAGCCATTCTCAGGGTTTCTGTTTACTGATTTTCTTTTGAGTGTCGAGGCTGCTAGAGGGAGGGGAAGCCTCTGGCTCTGATTACCCAGTGAAGAAACCCACTCCTCGGGCTGGCGCCCGAGCTGGGTGACTTTTCCCTGGGTGGAGCTGAGTCTGGCAGGTCACACTGCCATTAAGATCTTGTGACCTGCTAAATGAGTCGTTTTATTCCAAGGCCTGAGCTGGAGCTAGCAGCTCCTCCGAGATTTGTTGGTATCCAAGATGGAGATCAACGGTTCTGGGGTGGGGGAGGGGTGGCCTTCCCTCCTCTGGTCCCTGAGAAGGAGTGAGGACATCAGGCTTTTACTCATGCCGAGTCTTAGTTCCTGGGTTGTCTCTGGTCTACGAACTGCAGGATGAAGATGTCTGCTTCTTGTCGGTTCTTGCTGGTGTTGAGTAGAATCTGCTCGCCTGCTGCGTCTGGCTCCTTCGTCCCGGACTCTCTGTTGCTCAGGTATGGTGCCTGCGCTCGCCCGCCAACGCCACAGCAGCCGCCGCAGCGGCGGCTGCTGGCAAGGCCTCAGGAGAGTCTCCTTTCCTGGGTTTACTTCTCTGGCCTAACTCTCTGTCCTGTGATGGCACAATTGGTGTAATTCTCTGACTTAGGACTGTTCACTGGAACTCTATATCTGCTTTCTATGCAATAGCTTACTTAGACTCCAGGTTCTCCTCTGCCATCTTCCCGGACTCCCTAGAAGCTTTTCTTAAGCAAGAGTTCTTCCCTGCATTTGCCCTGACTCCTCCATGCAAAGGATGCCTGAGGCTTAGGAATTATGAAAAATAGGCTTCCAACCACAGGAAATGGCTGGAGTCCCTGTTGTAAAGCCAAGTTTAGCTTCCCCCTGGGCCCCATTCTAGGACCCTACCCTCTGTCCTGTGACTCAAGTACAAACCTTAACCCAGCCTTGAATGTCCTGCCAGACTTTTCTGAAGCCACACAGCCTTCATTCCAACCACACCACCTCAGGACCCTTGTCGTGAGGCTGAGGCTCTCTGTCCTGTATCCACATCTTAGAACTCCTGTGGAATTTTGGCACTGGATATATCACCTCCTGGAACAAGTCTTTGCTTCCCTTCTCCCTCTTTTTTTATATTGAGTTGCTAGAGATGGAATTTTTGCAGGCTGAGTGGCAAATGCTCTATCTTTGTGTGTGTGTGTGTGTGTGTGTGTGTGTGTGTGTGTGTATGTGTGCGTGCACGTGCACGTGTGTGTGCCTGTCCTGGGTTTGAATTAATGGCCTAGATGCTATACTATCCCTGAGCTTTTGTGCTCAAGGCTAGCACTCTACTACTTGAATCACAGTTCTATTTCTGGCTTTTGGGTGTTTAAGTGGAGAAAAGGTTTTCATATAGACTTTCTTGCCTGCAATTGAGATCCTTAGATCTCAGCTTCCTGAGTAGCTTCCAGGGGTGAACCACCAGCACCTGCCTTCTACCCTACCTCTTACATATAACCTCGGCCCTCCTCTGAGTCCCAGAGAAAATATGTCTCACTAGGTTCACTTTTTTTTATAACAGTCTTGGTGCTTGAACTCAGAGTCTGGGCAAGTTCCTGAGCTTCTTTTGCTCAAGGGTATCACTTAAGCCACAATGTGACTTTTGAATTTTGCTGTTTCTGTGGTACTGAGGAATCAAACCTAGGACTTAGTGCATGCTAGGTAAGCACTCTACCACTAAGCCACATTCGCAGCCCAAGGCTCACTTCTAGCGGGAGTTATGAGGGTGAGATTTATTGGCATACCTCTTTTGGCAGAGAAATTGCTATTTCATATCTTTGCCAAGTTTTGGGAGCAGCCTGTGACTAGGTAATGAGGAATGATAAATGAGTGATAGCCACCAAACCCCAGAGGTCTAGGCTCACATCCTACAGAGGGATAGAGAATATGGAGCCAGAAACTTTGACAAATCCTACAGTCTAGGAACTGTGGTCTCCCTGGAGGCAGTGGCAGGCTGGTATGTGTCCCGATGGGACACCTCAGCCAGAACATCAAGCTTCAGTTATTAAATGGCAGAGAAGGATGCTTTGTTCAAGTTGCTGGCTCAGATTTAGTACTCTTCAGGGCTTGTCCCAGCTTGCCCAGGTTGGGGGTTGGGCATTGGCAACCTGCTGAATGCCCATCATCCATCCATACACAGAAACATGGAGTTCTTGCCTCCTTTGGCAGGGGGGCAGTTCCGTGTTTGTACTATGAGCCTAGGCCCTGTCCCTGAGCTACTTTTGCTCAAGGGTAGTGCTCTGCCCTTGAGCCACAGCCCCATTCATGTTTTTTCCCCCTGTAATGTCTTAGAAATAAGAGTCGTGGACTTTCCTGCCCTGGTTGAATTCAAATTGGCATTCTCTATATCTCAGCCTCCTGAGGAGCTAGGATTACAGGCAGGAGCCCCTGGGTCTTGGTTTTCTTTTCTTCTTGTTATTTTTTGTAATCATAATAATCTGAAATCTTCACGGTGTTATTCCAATGGTTTGCATTCGAAGTAAAATACCCAGGCTTGGAGTTCGAATGCCAGGACTGCCACCCACAAATGGAAGGAGATCCTGACAAACTCATTCCTATTCATGTGAATGCTAATGGAATCTTGTTAAAGTAATAATTGAATTTGCAGTTAATTCATGAATTTATTTTAGAATGCCACACAAAAATTATTGGTTTTATATCTTCCATTCTAGCACCATGGTATGATTCCCCTAATGGAAGGATATTGAATAATTTTTAATTAATGCTTCTATAAGTATTCAACCAGGATACATTATTAAATGGAGGCATAATTTCATAACTAATAAATGGTAATAATGTATATAATTTAATATCTTCACATTCACACTCTCTGTATGCATATATATATATATATATATATACACACATCTATACATCTATCATCTATCTATCAATCTATCAATCTACATAATCGATCTGTTTATACTCTTGTCAATACTGGGGCTCAGTGGTAGAGTGCCTGCCTAGTACATACAAAGCTTTTGTGCACAGAAAATTCCAGAAGTTGTTCTGTCTGTCAAGCAACGGAGCACTAGCTTTGAGCATTAAAGCTTAGGTACTGTGTCTAGACTCTTACCACCCAGGAATGGCACCAAAAAAAAAGACAGAATGTTCTGACTGCAACTATATAACGATAGCACTGCAAATAACTCATCACAGAGCAAGCCAGAAGTCTGATGCTGACAGCTGCCATCTAACCTGACTTAGCCAGAGGTAAACGGCTGCAACCCAGCTCCACAGAACCAGATGGTACTGGCTCCATCACCTCTGTCATCCAAGATACTCAGGGGCTGAGATCTGACACCGGTGGGTTTAAAACCCAGCCCTGGTAGGAAGTCGGCAAAATTCTGAGCTGTGGCACAAAGTGGTAGAGTTCTAGCCTTGAGCAAAAGATCATAAGACAGTACCCCCAAACTTTCAGTGAAATTCCCGTGGCTGACTCCACCTTCCCCAAAAACCCCATCCCTTAATCATTAGATGTGAAATTTCTGTGGTTTTTTATGTATTTCTGAAAGAATGGTGATACTGATGAAAGCACCCTAACACTGACAGCTTGTGGGATACAGCTATGTTCTGAGTCCTTCATGAGGTGTTGTGTGCTGAGTCCTTCACGGGTAAATTCTTTCACTTGGTCCTTGTAAGAGCTCCAGAAGTCAGATGATTGTGCAGATGAGAATCTTGAGGCTCAGATATGTCCCCATGTCAGTGCCAATTGTGTATGTACCTAACTCTAGTGAGTTGTCTCCTGCAGACAATAGTTTTGGTTTATTTTTCTTGGTCGTGAATCTTGAACTCAGGGCCTGGCCACTGGAATTTCTCTGTTGGGCTCATGCCAGCACCCCACCATGTGGAGCCAAGAACCCTCTTGCAACAGAGTGTTACATTCTAGGCATCTGTAGCTGAGGTCTGTCATCCTGCCTACTCAGGAAACTGAGATATGATAACCTCGGTTCCAAACTATCACAGACACAAAAGGTCCCATGAGACTTTTATCTCCTATTCACCACTTAGAAACTTGAAGTGGAAGCTGGGTACCAGGAACTCGCACCTGTCATCCTAGTTACTCAGGAGCCTGAGAGCTGAGGATCACAGTTCAAAGCCAGCCTGGGCACGAAATTCCTTGAGAGGTTTCTCTCCAGTGAATTTAAAAAAATCTGCAGGGGTGCTGTAGCTCAAGTGGTAGAACACTTGTATTTAGCTGAAGAGCTCAAGGACAGCACCCAGGCCTAGACTTCAATTCCTCCGACTTAAAAGAAAAGAAAGAAAGAAACCTGAAGTAGATTGCTGGGAATGTGTCTTAGGGTAGAGTGCTTTGCATGCATGAATCCCTGGGCTTGATTATTTAGTACCACATCACTAGAATACAGCCTGAAGTGGTTCTGTGGCTCAAGTGGTAGAGTGCTATCTTTGTACAGGAGAAACTCAGGAACAGTGTTCAGGTCCTGAGTTCAAGCTCCAGGACAAGTGTATGCACACACACACACACACACACACACACACACACACACACACACACACACACACACACACACACACACACACACAGAGATACCAGAAGTGAAGTTGTGACTCCAAATGGTAAAGCACTGAGCTTCTGTTCTGAGCTCATGGACAGCACCCAGGCCCTGTGTTCAACCACAAAACCTAGCCACCCAGGGCCCAATTAAGAGAGGTCAAAGATTTCAAAACCTAATGAGCTTCACCAGCTCTAGATGACATTAAGCATTGTGATATTACACATGTGCTTTGATTTAGCAAGCTTCCAGAACCTAGGAAGACACCTTTGCCAATAATGAATCATTTATTAGGTTCAGCTCTCTTGTTGTCTGCCAGAAGGGCCCTTGAATTTATTGTAGAAAGTTATTACAACACTGGAACATAGTCTAACAAAAACAGGATAAGTGCAGGGAACTTGGACTTCCACAGGAGGTGGCACAAATTGAGGCTTCCTGTCAAAATAGCACTGAGGAGAGAGATAGCTTAAGTTTCAAAGGGGCCTTTTTTTCTCCTAGCTTTCAGAGCCGCCAACACTCCTGCTCACTAATTGGCCCAGAAGGAGTTGTTTGTTACACAGCTGTACAGGAGTGAGGCCTTTTGTCTGCCTGTTCCAACAATGAGGCAGACTTCCTCCAACAGTCCTTGGTGTGGAGAAAACCTCAGGCTACACTAGGATCAGTGAGGGGAGCCCCGGAACATGCACTGTCTTGAAAGCACTGTCCCTGCTATGAAATCATTTTATTCAAAGCAAATTTCCTAGCTTGGTGCCTTTCATCTTAAGGATTCTGGACCTTCACTGATAGAAATACATGCATACATATATGGGGAGAGATGGAGTGACTCTCTTTTTTTGGCAGGTCCAGGGGTTGTATTATGAGCCTGGGCACATTCCCTGAGCTCCATTTGCTCAAGGGTATCGCCCTGTCCTTGAGCCACAGCCCCACTCATGACAATTTTTTTTTATTTCTGTGATCCCACAGAAATAACAGTGCTATGGACTTTCCTGTCCTGGCTGAATTCAAACTGGCATTCTCTACCTCTCAGACTCCTGAAGAGCTAGGATTACAGATGGCACAAATGACACCTGGCTTTCTTTTCTTCTTGTCCTTTTTTTCATTGTGACAAACTGAAATCTTCACAGTGTCATTCTAATGGTTTGCATTTTGAAGTAAACTACCCAGGCCTGGAGTTTGATTGCCAGGGCTGCCTCCTACAAATGGAGGGAGATCTTGAGAAAATCTTCATTATTCATATGAATGCTTAATGGAATGTTATAAAAGTAACAATTATATTTGCAGTTAGTTCATGATTCTCTTATAGAATGTCACACAAAAAGTATTGGATTATGTCTTCCATTCTAGCACTATGGTGTAAGAGTCCCAACTAAGGAATACTGACTACGTTTACATGAATGCTTCAATAAGTATTCAACCATGATACTTCTTTAAATGGAAGCATAATTTAATAATAATTCATAATATATATAATTTAATATCCTCACATTGTCTCTCTCTCATATATAGCAAACTACACATCTATTTATCTATATCTATCAGCAACTACTATGGCTTGTTCCCAGGTCCTCAGAACTGGCTGGCAGCCCAGTTTGCCAAAGGCTTTTTTTCTACACTGGCCTTTTCATGAATTGGGCATTGTGGGCTGTGAGTTCAAATCCAAGCATGGCCAAAATTTTATATGTGGAGTCAGAAGTAAATTTTGACACATTTTTTCTTCTCTGTGAAAATCGTGGCTCTTAGTGTGATGCATAGTATAACCCATATATAAATATATCCACGTGATAAGATGTAATAAATGAAATAAATGTTATATATGTAATAATACTAAATAAAATAAAAATAACGGTAATAAATGTCATATGGAATAAACCCATGTATGTAAATAGATCTCATATATGAATATTATTTTTATCGGTGCTGGGTCTTGAATTCGGGCCCTGGAAACTGGGCTGAAATTGTTGTATTCAATGACAGTGAGCTTCCTCTGCCCCACAGTGACACAGAATTGCCCAGTCCCTGAGTTCAAATTCCAGGCCTTCCAGAAAAATGGTGTAAATTCCAAGCCAGGTTCTTAATTTTTTTTGGCCAGTCCTGGGGGTTGAACTCAGCTCGTGGCAACTCTGCCTCAGCTTCTATCATCCTAGGCTGGGGTGCAGCCTCTGGACCCATAGTCCATCTTGAGATCCTAGGAACCGAGTTCAAATCTTGGGACTCGCAAAAAAAAGGAGAAGTGGTGGGAAGGTGGCTCAGTATTAGAGTGCTTGCCTTGCATGCTTAAGGCCCTGGGTTTGATTCTTCAGCACCACATAAACAGAAAAAAGCTGGAAGTAGTGCTATGCCTCAAGTGGTACAGCAATAGTCTTGAGCTGAAGAGTGGATGGACAGCACCCAGATTCAGAGTTCTGGCCCCAATACCGAAAAAAGGAGAAAAAAGAGAGGGGGGAAAACAGAGAAGGGGGAAAAAAGAGAAGGATAAAACTGAGAAGTTCCAGAAGGCAGTTTTACATAGTTTATTCCTTTGCATTGCAACCATCCTTGGTCCAAATGACAGGGCCCAGAAAGTGTACATGACCTTCTACTGCTGAAGTTTGGTGGACTATCATGGAAGCCATAGCCAAAACCAGCAACCTAGGCCTGGGGCACGAATCTCAGTACTGCCACCTACGAATGGTGGGAGATCCTAAGAAATGCATTCCGATATACATCCAATTGAATGGAATGTTGTAAAGTAACAATTACATTAGTAGTTAGTGTATGATTATATTATAAAATTATACACAACAATTATAGTACATTGACTAATTTTCAATGAATACTTTGTTATATATTCAACCACTATTCTTAAATAATGGAAGGAATAATTTATCGATAAGTGGTAGTAATATAGTATATAAAATCAAATAATATGCAGATATCTCTGTCTTGTTTTCTACACACATGCATATATATATTTATTTAAATATATCTATGAAACAATCTATATATTTGTTTCTACATTTGTCATTCCTGGGGCTCAGTGGTAGAGTGCTTGCCTAGTACATACAAAGCCCTGGGTTCGATTCCTCTCTACTGTGTGCACAGAAACATCCAGAAGTCATGCTGTCACTCAAGCAGCCGAGCACTAGCTGAGCATAAAAGCTTAGGGACTGTGTCTAGACTCTTACCCAAGACCCAGGAATGGCACCAAAAAAAAAGATTGAATGTTCTGACTGTAACTATATAAGGATAGCACTGCAAATACCTCATCACAGAGCAAGCTGGGAGTCTGAAGCTGACGGTTGCCATCTAACCTGACTTAGCCAGAAGTCAACAACTGCAACCCTGCACCATGGAACCAGACACTGCTGGCTCACCCCTAGCTGCTCATAGGATGAGATCAGACACTGGTGGGTTGAAAATTCAGCCTTGGCAGGAAGTCTGCCAGAATATAAGCTGTGCCTCAAAGTGGTAGAGATGGAGCCTTGAGGAAAAGATCTCAGGACAGTACCTCCAACCTATGAGTGCAATCCCCGAGGCTGATGACCCTATCCACAAAAAACAGCCCTCTAAACAGTTAGATGTGAACTTGTGCAGTTTGTGACATGTATATGAAAGAATGGTGATACTGATGAAAGCACCCTAATTCTAATGACAGTTTGTGGGATACAGCGATGTGATGAATCTTTCCAGGGGTGCTAGGTCGTTCATGGGGTACTGTGTGCTGAGTCCTTCACAGGGTCCTATGTACTGAGTCCTTCACGAGCTATGTTTCATCTACAGCTACAGAAGTAAGATGATTTTGCAGAGGCTCATATATGTCCTCAAGGCAGGGACGAATTTATGTATACACTGAGCTCTAGTGACTTGTTTCCTGCAGAGAATTGTTTTGGTTTAGTTTTCTCCATCACGAACCTTGAACTCAGAGCCTAGGTGCTGACTTTCTTCTTGGGCTAATGGCTAACGTTCTAACATGTGGAGCCAAGGACCTCCTTGCAGCAAAGTGTCACGGCTTTGGTGTCTTTAGCTGAGGAGGTCTATCATCCTGCCTGCTCAGGATGCTGAGGATCTCGATTCAAAACTATCCCAGATCACAGTCCAAAGCCAGGCTGAGCAGGAAATTCCTTGAGATGGTTATTTCCAATAAACTATCAGAAAGCCTAAAGGGGTGCTCTAGCTCAAGTGGTAGAGCACTAGACATGAGCTGAAGAGCTCAGAGACAGCACCGAGGCACAAACTTCAACTCCTCCAACTTACAAGAAAAGAAAGAAAGAAACCGGAAGTGGAGCACTGAGAATGTTTCTTAGAGGTAAACTGCTTTGCATGTGTGAAACCCAGGGTTTGAATTCTCAGTACCACATCACCAGGGAAAAAAAGTCTGAAGTGCCTGTGTGGTTCAATTGGTAGAGTGCTGTCCTTGCACAGGAGAAACTCAGGTAGAGTGGTTAGGAACTGAGTTCAAGCCCCAGGACTGGTGTATGCACACACACACACACACACACACACACACACACACACACACACACACACACACACACACACACACACACACACACACACGGAGGCACCATTGCCAATAATGAATAATTACATTAGGTTCAGCTCCCTAATTGTCTGCCAGAAGGACTCTTGAATTAGTGGTAGCAGTTTGTTTCAACACTGAAACATGGGCTTACAAAGACAGGATGAGTGCCGGGAACTTGGCCTCAGACGGGAGATGACACAAATGAAGATTTCCTGTCAAAACAGAGCACTGGGAGGAGAGATACCTTGGGGTACAAAGAGGTCTTTATCTCCTGACCTTCAGAACCTGCCCACACACATCTTCCCTAATTGCCTCGCATGAATTGTTTGTTACATAGCTGTATAGGAGTGAAGGTTTTTCTCTGCCTGTTTCAACAATGAGGCCGACTTCCTCCAGCAGCCTGGGGTATGAAGAACCCCTCAGGCTACACTGGGAACATTGAGGGGAACCAGAGAACATGCACCATCTTGAAAGTACTCTCTGTGCTATGAAATCATTCTATTCAAATTTCCTAGCTGGGTGCCATTCTTCATAGAGACTCTGGATGTTCACTGATACAAATACGTGGGTACATTCACAGACACATGGAATTACTGGCTCTTCTTTTGTGGCAGTTCCTGAGGCTTGAACTGTGAGCCTAGACATTTTCGTTGAGCTCCTTTTGCTCAAGGAAGCAGTTTATTGTGTCTTAAACCATGATTACCCTAGGCTGGGATTCAGCTTTTACACCCACAGATGATTCAGTGATCCTAGGACCCAAGTTTAACTCCCAGCTCTGGCAAAAACAAAACAAAACAAAACAAAACATAAAACCAACAAAAATGGAGGAGGAAATAAACCAGGAAGTTTTATATAACAGTTTTACCTTTGTTTCCTTAGCACTGTGACCCTCCTGGGTCTCAATGACTTGGCTTGAAAATTGTATGTGACCTTGCATGGATGAAGGCTGGGGGCTGTCAGTGAAGCCTGAGTCCAACCCAGACACCTAGGCCCTGAGTTCCATCCCGGGACTGCCACCTACACATGGATGAAGATCCTAGGAAACTTGTTCCTATCTATAGGAATACTAATATAATGTTTGAAATGTATTAATTAAGTTACTAATTAGCTAGTCATTCAAGTATATGATTGTAAGCAATAAATTTAGGTAATTGATTAATTAATACTTTACTAAGTCTCCTCCTGTGATTAATTCCTGGAGGCATAATTTTATACCAAATAATTGGTAATAATATAATTATAAAAATAAGATATAGACATCACTCTTTATATATGGTTATTCACTAGAATCTACATAAATGTCTATCTGTCTCTCTCTCTCTGTATACATTTATAGATGCATATACATATGTAAATATACACACACGCGTGTGCACACACACACACACACACACTGCACTCTAAACATCTATCTGTTTATATATTGGCCATTCCTAGGGCTCGATCTCAGGTCCTCAAATTTGCCCGCCAACTTTACTTGCATCAGACTGGTGTGTTAACATTTACCCATTCATGAAGTGGGTCTGCTAGGTCCTGAGGAGTTCAAGTCACAGAACTGCCAAAAACTTAATCCTGATGGAAATACAAGTGTCCCGCTTGTTTTCCTTATCAGTGAAAGTCCTGGGTCTCAGGAATGATGTACAATACATAGGAAAATCTATTTCTTATGTAATATGATGCAAAAAAATGATATATGTGAAATCATACTCACTAAAATGCATAAGAAATAAATAAAATACCAAAGAAAATGAATACATTAACTGCAATATGCAGTAAATATGTGTATGTAAATATAAATCATTTATTTAAAATGTATATGAATATTATTTTTTCGAGTGCTTGGACTTGAATTCAGGCCCTAGGAACAGGCCTGACTTTCTTGTCTTCCAGCATGGTAATCTTCCCCATCCCCCACAGTGCTGCAGATTTACCCAAACCCTGAGTTCAAATCGCAGGCCTGGCAGAGAAAATGGCCTGAATTACAAGTCAAGGAGCCTCATAATATTTTAAATATGTTCAATGTATGTATATATGTATGTTTGCACAGATGAAATGGAAATAGAGCAACTATGAACTCAAAAGGAATGTGCAAAGAAGACATAGGCACAAAGTAGAATGTGCCAAGAAATGCTGAAGTATAATTTCAAATACTGTGCTCAGGTTTGAGGGTGTGTTCAAAGTACAGCTTCAAACAATGTAGTTGGATATCTTGGGGAAAAAACTGCTTTAAACTATTCTGGGATAATTGTACAAGTAGAAGCCCCTAACTCTGACTCTAATCAGCCACAACATCATCAACTTAGGAACACTTTTCCAAGTGCAAAGTGAGAAAAAGAAGGCTCATCACAGTTAGTGTTCAGGTTGAAGCAATGGCAATCACATAACTTTTCTTATGTGTTCATTTATTTTGGAGCATTAAAGTAGGAAAAAGCCAAGTAAATATTCTGCATGTACATAAATTAAGTGGGATGTATTATATTGGAAGTTATAGATTATGTCTTTTTATACTCTAATTTGGGACAATGATCTACTGTCAGTTATTTTCTTCTTTTCCTCTCTTTTGCCCTTCCACTTACATAATTATTATTTAAAAAGACATGCTTGAGCTTGAATTTCTAAATTCTTCAAAATTATCTGAACTATATCATACTTCTGGCAGTCTCCTATATCTTTCTCACGGGAAATATTTTGTCACTAAGATTTTTGTCCTATATGATATTGGATATCTTCTTGCCTAATTCAGTCCAAGATATACATTAGACTCATCCAGATATCTCAACAATTCTACCATCATAAAACACTTTCTTGCTTAGGAATGATGATTTTAGTATATCTGGTGCGGTGGCATCTGTCATTTTTGAATGACCCTAAATGATACTTACATGCAATCATGTTTAAACCAATATGCCACTCAGTAGATGAACGAATTGACAAAATGTGATTTATATATGTACGGTGGAATTCTATGCTTCCAATTCATAAGGAAATGGAAAGACTTGGGAAAATCCTACTAAGTAAAATAAACAAGTCATAAAGAAACAGATTCCATGGTTTTCCTCATTTGTAACAAGTAAGAAATGTCTAGGATAGTCCTAGCTGATGAACAGAATTTCTCAACAGCTATGTATATATGAACATATAAGATGATGCTGAGCAAAATGAACTCCTGGATATTGAAATAGAGGTTTTTCTTTGTGGTTGTTGTTTTTAATGTACTATGTGATTTCTTTTTTCTTTTGTGTTTTCCCTTATGGTTTATCCCCTGCTGTATTTTATTTCAGTATCCTGTGCATTGTATATACATTTATCTTTTTTTTTCTTTTTTTGGGTCCGTTCATCAGGCCTGAACTCTGGGCCTGGGCGCTGTCCCTCAGCTCTTCAGCTCAAGGCTAGCACTCTACCACTTGAGCCACAGCCCCACTTCCGGCTTTCTTCTTTTTGCTTATATGGTGCTGAGGAATCGAACTCAGGGCCTCAGGCATGCAAGGCAAGCGCTCTTCCACTGAGCCACCTTCCCAGCCCTATACATTTATCTTAATTTGGCAAGGGAAAAGGCACAACAAAATGGTGAAACAAAGGACAAAGGGCAAACCAATGCAATAGCAATACTCACAAGACAACATGTTGGAAATTTACATTACAACTTGTCAGGAGTATTGGGGTGAAGGAAAATTCTGAGAAAAATAAGGGAGGGTGTAAAAAGTTCGGCATGTTATGTATTCACTACTTTAAAATTACTACAACCCCTTTTATATATCACCTTGAAAATAAAATTAAATTTAAAAATGAGTTGCATAAAATATAATTTCACTGTATTGTTATAGTAAATATTATTCTATGTGTATTACCTTTTTAAAAAAATGAACATTATGGCTGCTAATTTCAATTAATTACCCCTTTCTTTATCAGAGGGACATCAACTGGAATGTTATCAAACTATAAAATGTTTTCAGAATATGCTTGCCATTATTTTGAAAAAAAAACATTTTTTAATCTTTTCTCATACTAACTTAGAAAACAGTTCAATTCTAACTTTCAAAATTTACTAATTGTTAAGATGACAGAATATGTATGGTCTTCAACATTCCTATGACTACTATCTACTCATTTTCAAATTCTGAACATGCCATACCAGAGACATTCAAAACAGTACCTATTTGCGTTTTATTTAAAGCTGCAATAGATGCAGTTTCCAATGAGGCGTTACATATTTAAAAGTCAACAGAAAAAGTAGACACATTCTGGTAGAAGATAAAACTATGAAGTATCTATAATATTTAATTTCTCAAAAGTAAACATTTGTTAATCAGAGTAAGCTATTATTTCTATGACAATCAATCCCAATTTTTATTCCATAAAGTCATCCTAGACCAACAGTTTGCAATTTGTGAGATGCATCTTAAAATTTCCTAAATTCACATCATGACTAGCTTATCACTATTGTGAAAAAATACTACACTTCTGCTAATATGGTGCCCTTCGTCTTGCAGAAAGAACACTATACTAAACTTTGCTGCATCGTTTCCCCCCAGTGGTATTTTTGAGATCAGAACACTTGCAAATATTATTTTTATTTTTATTTTATATTTAGTTTATTATATATTTATATATATTATCCATCATAGTTATTCAGGAGATCTGATTATCTGAATATTAAGATCTGAAGATTATGGTTCAAAGCCCACCCAAGAAAGAAGGTTCCTTAAATTCTTATCTCCAATTAAACTGCTCATGAAAATCTAGACACACGTGGCACTTAGGTTCAAATGTTAGAGTAGTAGTCTTGAGCAAAACAGGCTCAGGTACAGTGCCCAGACCCAGAGGTCAAGCCCTAGGACAAAACAAACAACAAAAACAAAATAAAACCAAACGCCAAACCTTGCATTTTCTCATTTTATACATGGGTAAATAATTAAGGAAATTTCTTCCTGTGCTTTGTATAGGTAGAAGAAAAAAGATGTCACACAATTACTCTCTTCATACTATGTTACACCAAAATCTCAAAAGATTGCTTGATTTCTAAATTTATAAAGTAATATCAATTTGTTGGAAACTTTGTCTAGATTATTCACAGTATCATGTTACACATGAACTGTTGGAATTGTCGATTAACTAAGTTCTAACTATATCTCACTTGAAAGAATATTCTAGGCAAATAGAATGCCAGAATCATTTATGAATTTCTAAATTAAATCTTCTACTTGAAAAGAATTTTGTAGTATCCTATCGAATAGTAAATTACAAACAAAAATATTTATTTTAAATCTAAATTCTAATTTAGCCAGCTCTACAAAGTCCTACATTAAATGAACTTTCCTATTTCTCCAGGCTTAAACTTTTGTAATCCTTCATCATTTCTTTGAAATCTAACAGAATGATGCTTACTTTTTCCAATTTTTGGTTGGGAATCATGAGCTCTTTAGCATCTAGGAATGTTCTGTAATGAAGACAACCTTTAAAACACAACTGAGGATTATATATTAGTTACACTTCAGTAGGAAACTTGACTTCTCAAAACATAATGACAAAATTAGCCCAAACTTCCAACTGTGTATGCCTTCCTTGTTTCTTTTTTATTAATTTCTTGCTTTGTTTTATTGAGACAAAATTATACTACCTAGTCCAGGGAATGTATCACTATGTTATTCCACTTTCTAATCTCCTGTCTTATTCTGAGTGCTAGAATTCCTGGCTTGTATCACATTGTCCTACCATTTTTTGTTGGTTTATTTAGATACAGACTCCAATAACATTTCTACTAGACTGATGGCTCAGACTGTTCATGTACTATGTTAAAAGCTATTCTAATATTTGACACAGGTTATGAACATTTTCAGATGCACGTGAAGGTGTCTCTGATTCCTTCCTCCATGGATATGATCCCTTTATTAATGATGACTTCATTTTCTATCTCTGGCCCCTACCTATATAATATTCTCAAGCTTTTTTGGGGAAAGTTCCCGTAAGGACTTCTAATATTAAAAATTATCACTTGATCCTAGTCTTACTCAGGAAATATTTTCTATTATTTTCTAACTTTTTTACACATTCTGAGAGTTGTTTCTTATGTGTGTTTGAACATATATGTGCCTTTGTATGTGCATATTTGTATCTATGTATGCAAAAACCTCAAGCATTTATTCAGCAATCTTGCTGAATTCCATCACTTGAGCCATTCTTCCAATGTAGCATTTGACTAGCTAATTATAGATAGTGTCTTAAAGACTGTTCTGCCCAGGCTGGATGCAAACTGAACTTACCAGACTCCTTTACATTATTAGGTTTTATTTCTCCAGGAGTATCAACTCTTAAACTACAAACATTTCTGTCAGTGTAAAATCTAAGCTGTAGCCCAGATTTTTAACTCGAGTTCATATAAAGATAGATGGACATACACATTACATATGCTGAGTGTACACTGTTAGAAATATGATCTTAAGCAAGGTTCCAGTGGCTCATGCTTATAGTCCTATTTACCCAGGAGGCTGAGAGTGAGGATTGCAGTTCAAATCCAGCATGGATAGGAAAGTTTCTGAGGCACTTATCTCTAATGAAGCACCAGAAAATTGGAAGTGGTGCTGTGGCTCAAGAGGTAGAGCACAAGCTTTGAGCTGAAGAGAAGAGGGACAGTGCCCAGGCCTGGAGTTCAGGCCCCAGTACCATCAAAAAAAAAAGAAAAACAAAGTAAAAGAGAAAAATAAATGTGATCTTAGCCACCAGTTCATTGCTAGTATAATTCCTGCTCTCTCAACATGGCCTTTTTTCCAGTTAAATCCATGCTCTTATATCTGACTTGCTTGGAACCAGAATTATTCTTCCATTCTACTTTTTTACAAATTTACATGATTAGCTAGCATATTTAGAGCTAGTAGAAGAAAGAGAGTGGCCTCTTCCTTCATGTTCCACTTAGGAATAATGCTTTCTCTATATCATTCCCATAGATCTAAATACTGGCCTTGGCTTTATTGTTTCAAAGTTGTCTTATTTGCAGAGTCTTCTATAGTGCATTGAACCATTATACATAAACATAGAACTTCTCTTTCTTCTATTCCTATTGTTTCTCCTTCTATTAACTTATGTAAACTTGGGAAATAATGCACAACACACACACTCACAAAAAAATGTTTCTGAGAACCTTCTTCCCACTTAAAATTGGTCTTAATTTACAGAGCACGTAGGAAATTTGAAGTTAATGTACTCCAGGATAACTTTTTTTTCGTTTTTTATTGTGAAAATGGTGTACAGAGAGGTTAGAGTTACATAAGTAAGTTAATGAGTACATTATCTAACAAGCATTGTTACCTCCTCATTTGTTTTTCCCCTGCCATCCCTTTTCTGCCAACTGTCCCAAATCTCCCCTCCCATCCCCAAATTGTAAAGTTCGTTTTCAACATAGAGTCTTGATCATCTCATTGTTACAATGGGTCATACTGTGTCTTTGTTTCGGAATTTTATTTCCCTTCCAATCCCATAGTAGAAAAATGTATATGCAAGATGCAAGTCACCAACATCAAATACAGTGAAAACAGGTTATACCATGGAGGAAGAAAATAGAAGACAGATAAAAAAATCACAGCATGATAATAAAAGAGTTCCTGCTTGACTTTACTCCCTGATGCCTCTGACTGGCTCCAGGGCTAGGGGAAGCTGGGGAATGGGCAAGTGGCGCACTTACCTTTCCTTGGACCGGGTCCGTCTTCCATGGGATGGACCAAGACCCAACATCTGGCACCCAACATGGGGCACGAAAGGAAAATATTCTAGCCGAGGTTAAGAGGTCTCTAAGGGTAAGTGAAATCCTTAATATGGGTAATGCTATCTCAGAGAAGGAGGAGGATGGGGCAACATTAGGCCTAGTGGAAGTAAAAGAAGACTTGGGTGCCCCTGACGATCCTAGGCCCTCACCCTATTCCCACAATTGGGGGGAGGTACAGTGCCCTATGCAGCCCTACAGAGGGACCTGGGAGATATGGACCCCTACAGACCTTCCACGGAGAAGCCGAGGGCCAGGGAAGTAACCTATGCTGAGTCTTAACCTGTTAAGGAATGGCCACCAGGGAACCTGGACCCTGGGCCAAAGGATTCACTTCCCCAAGCGTATTCAGTCAATCTGGCACCAGGAGCTAACAGACCCTTGGAATGGTATCCATGGGAAGCCAAGGATATTAACAGCTCTGCAAGGCAGTGGTAGAGGATGGTCCAAACTCTCCTTGGGCCTAGACCCTATTACAGGACATTGCTTATTTTCAGTGTGTCCCTAAAGACTGGCTAGATGTGGCCAAAGCTGTCCTCACCAGTTCTCAGTTTATTAAATTGTGTGTCTTCTTTAAGGAGGAATGCAGAGGGCAGGAGGAGAATACCTGGGAAGCTCAACCCACAATACCGACTGCTTATGCCATGTTAACCGGGACAGGGGAAGGGTACTCCACTGGCATCCAATAGGCCACAATACCAGGCCCATACCGTGACCAAGTGAGGCAGGTAGGACTTGTCTAGTGGTACTAATTGAATGAAGGGCTCACTGAGTTCCCCATAGCAGGAGTGAGACAAAAATTGGGTGAGCCTCTACCTGATTTTATAGACTGAGTCCAACTGAGTGTTCACAAGTCGCTGGCAAGGGACCTCCAAGATCAGTTTGTAAAGCTACTGGTTTGGGAAGGGATGAATGCAGACCACACAGCCTGCGTGGGATTGAGAGAGTGTTCCCTGAGCACATGGGTGGTGGCCTCGCAGGATGTGGAATACAACAGCCCCAGTCCCAATCACTATCTTTACCTTTACAGGCTCAGACATCTGCAATGTCTGAGGCTATTACCCAGGCTCTGTCAGCCCAGGGCCTAGGAACCCCAAGGCTATCAGGGAGAGGGACATGTTTTAAATGCAGACAGGAGGGCCCTTTTAAGCGGGACTGTTCACACCAATCCCCCCCTGCCCCTCTGCCAACTGGCCCGGGTGGTCCAAACCACCCCCTACACCCTGCCCCAGGTGCAGGAAGGGGTACCATTGGAAAAAGGATTGTCAATCCAAATTTGAGTTAGATGGGAAGCCTTTAAACTAGGGGAGGGGCATCCTCCAACCCTATTAGCTCAAGGTGGAACCCCCTCTGCTGTAAGGCCCAGGCAGCCTCATGGCAGGATGACCCAGGCCCATTGGACCATCCCCCGGGGAAGGACTCCACCCTAAAATGAGTATTTTCCTAGGTGTAAAGCAGTTTTACTGCCTAATTGACATGAGGGCAGATTGAACAAAGAGTCGATTGCCCTTATGAAATGGACTAGCCTAGATGGAAAGCAGGGAAAGATATGCGCTTTAGTGGCAAAAAACCTCGCCGCCAATTTACTAGGGCAAGACACATGGATGCTGTGGTCACTACAGACCATCGAGCATCCTATGATGATATCCTGGATGGCGAAGAAGCACAATGGCTTAAACATGATCTAGAGGGAGTTAAGAAAAAGGATTTTTTTTAACTTTCATAAGTACAGAGAAGAACATAAGGGACCCACTTGGGTGCACCCCTAATCCTAAAGGCAATTGTCCCCCAAATGCCTCCCATTAGGTGGAAACCAAGAAGCCCTATTTGGGTGGAGCAGTGGCCATTGACCAAACCTAAACTTGTAGCGCTCCACCTTTTGGTGGAGGAACAGATAAAACTTGGGCACATACTCCCTTCTGTGAGTCCTTGTATTTGTTATCCAAAAGGCATCTGGGGCTTGGTTCATGCTCCAAGATCTATGTAAGGTAACTGAAAGGATGGAGCTAGTAGGAATGCCCTAAGAGGTATGCCCTGGACTCCTGCTTCAGAATATACCTTGGTTGTAATTGATATTAAGGATAGTTTTTTTTTGATCCTCTTACATCTGGATTACTGCAAGAAATTTGCCTTCTCCATCCCTTCTCTTAATATTTTCCCATCCTGATCAGGGGTTTGAATGGAGGGTGCTGTCACAGGGTATGGCCAACAGCCTGGCCTTTTGCTAACAATACGGTCACACTTTTAGGGCCTGTGCTGGGTTCAGACACCTCTCTTGCCTATGCCTACATGGATGACATAATTCTGAGGCACCAAGACCTGGGCCGCCTGGAGGGCCTTCTACCCATGTTCTCACCATATTAAAAAAGGAGGGTTTTCCAATATCTCTAAATAAAATTCAAAAAGTATCTCCTGTTAAGGAGCTCGGATCCCAACTTACCTTTACTCAGGCCAGCCCCCTTAAGCCTTTGCTGGATATTGCAGCATCTCTGTCCCTAACCCAACTTGAAAGTCTTTTAGGTGAAATCAATTGGCTGTTGCCATGGGTTCTCATCCCTAAAGATAGTCTTGTGCCCTTATTCAACCGACTAAAAGACAGGACACCCCAAGAAGTTATTACAATTACAAACAACCATCGGGCAATATTTTTTACAGTTCTAAAGAGCCCTGGATGAACTTTCCCTGAAGAGGTATTCTATTCTTAAGCCCATTTCCCTCTCGTTGTTTGCAGGTGTTACATTGATATCTGCAGTTTTAAGTCAAAGGGGGGGGGAGCCATTAGAGTGGCTTCACACTCCCCTGGGGGGCACACCTCGGATATACTCTCAGGCAGAACAACTTGCCAATGCTATTGTCATGGGAAGGACCCAAGCCCAAAGGCATTATGGCCTTGATCCTCACTCCATTGTTTTTTCTTTTCTGATGGCAGACGTTGAGTACTCACTTGAGCCAATGCTCAACCTGCTCTCTCCCTGGAAGGATTTCTAGTTCAAATTGACTGCCATTATGGGTCATCTAAATGGACAGTCATGGTATGGCGAATTCCCCTCATAATGACTTCTCTATTTTCTCCTACACCTATTCCTGGCGCCCTACATGATTTTACTGATGGAGGTAAAACAGGCTCTGCACATGCAGCCTTTGAGGAGCAACAAAAGACCCCAAGCCAACAAAGATTTCAACTTTGTCAAGGATCAGCAGAATAAAAAGAAATGTTTGCAGTAATTATGGCCCTTCAAGACATTAAAAAAAACCCTTTAATTTGTATTCTGTTAGTTTATATATGATTAACTTGCTCCCTCATATTCCCTAGGCACATATTAAACTGGATGGAAACCCTATTTTCCCCCTTATGGACACCCGTAAGGGCCTATTAGATGTATGGAGAGCCCCTATTCACATTCAACATTTGAGAGGGCATTCAAAACTTACTGGGTTTTTATCCATGGACAATAATTGGGCAGACCAGTTAGCTACTGGCCCACAAGCTTTAATGTTTATATGATTTAACCCACAATAATTGGAGAGGTTTTCAACATAGATTTCCTCAGATTCCTGTAAAGGACTTCAAAAGGATAGACATACATGTAAAACATGCCAACCTTCTTTTTTTTTAATTTTTAAAATTATTTTTATTTTTATTTTTTGTGAACACACTGTACAGAGGGGTTACAATTACATGGGCAGGTTAATGCGTACATTTCTTATCAAGCATTGCAGCCTCCTCTTGTTTACCCTTCACATCCCTTCCCAGCCTCCACCCCACCCTCCACCCAATCCTCCCTGCTTTCCCCACTCCCACCAACATTGTAAAGCTCATTTTCGACATGGCAACTTGTACTTCTCATTGTTGCAACGGGTCCACCTGTATCCTTAAACGAATTGTTTTTCCCCATCTCCTCTACAAGTTATACTCACATAAAATATAGTGAAAGCAAGGGTTATACTGTAGGGGAGGGACATACAAAACTACAAAGAGATAATCTTATAAATGCGTTAGAAACAAATGCCTGAAAGGAAAAAAAAAACATTAAAATACATATCTAAGGATTCATTTTCCTAACATCACATTAACTGACCTTTTCCGCTTGATGTATACATATACTAGATATTGCAAATAAGGGAAACCATGGGACGTATGTTTCTTTGGGCCTGGCTTACTTCACTTATTATAATTTTTTCCAAGTTTTTCCATTTCCTAACAAATGGGGCAATGTCATTCTTTCTGATGGAGGCATAGAATTCCATTGTGTATATATACCACATTTTCTTGATCCCTTCATCTACTGAGGGGCATCTGGGCTAGTTCCATATCTTAGCTATGGTAAATAATGCTCATGCCAGCCCTTCTTAAAAGTACCCCTGCTACAAGCAGAGGCCTCAAACCCAATGTCCTTTGGCAAACTGATGTGACTCATTTCCCAGACTTTGGTAAGCTTCAATATATTTTTGTTTCTATAGATACCTATTCAGGAGCATGTTGGGCCACAGCACATACAGGAGAAATAACTAATCATTTAGAAGCACATTTTCTTCAATGTTTTGGCACCTTGGGTCTACTAACACAAGTTAAAACCGATAATGGACATTGTTTTGTTAATAAAGCAATGTCAGAGTTCTTTGACAGATGGCATATTACTCATACTACAGGAAATCCCTATAATCCCCAAGGCCAAGCAATTATAGAAAGAAATCAACAATTTCTTAATGAGCAATTAGTAAAACAAAAAGGGGAGTTAACCCCCATATATGGTTACAGATAGCTTTGTTTACCATTAACATTTTAAATTTTTCAAAAGGGACAATTGAATCCAGATTTCAGAAGCACTGCAGACAACTAAATCCTAAGCCCCAAGTGAAAGTCAGGTGGAAGGACCCCCTGACACAACAATGGAGCGGACCTGACCCCCTAGTTATCATGGGCAGGGGATTCAGATACGTTTTTCCCATAGGGGAGACAGCCCCCATTTGGTCCCGGCCAGGAACTTTAAGTTTTTACCCATTTCCTCTATAGAGGAAGAAGCCCAAGGATAAACTAACCAACAAGGAAAGTAAAACAGCTATGCTGGTCCATGCTTGTGTTTAAAAGAGGGAAAGCTGAAAGGATAATTACTAACCATCCCCAAGGGCAATCAGCCCTTGAGAAGCTCTTGCATTCTCTAACAATTGCAGATGGTGATATTCCAGCTGTTAGCTGTCCTGACCCTCCCAGTCCTGGCATTGTCTCTACAGAATCCACATCAACCTCAATGGGTGACCTGGGCAGTGATCAGCACTGGCAATGGAGAAATCATCAACAGCACCAAAAGAGAAGCTGTCCCTTTGACCTGGTGTCCCTTTGACCTGGCTAGAGGATCCTGGGATGTTGGAGATTGAGTCCCCCTTTACCAAGGACGGCCTGAGTGTGGAGGCCCACGAGGATGCACTGTGCCTCATGTATGGTACCCCCAATACCCAGGCTGCTCCCATGCTTTAAAGAGGTCAATCTTATAAGATACTGACTATTATATATGTCCCAGTAGTAATCGAACTGCTTCGGACATTTCTACCTGTGGTGAGGCTAATGTTTATTAACTTTACTGAGGAGGGAAAAAGGATAATTAACTGGGAGATGGGCAGGATGTGGGGGTTGCGGTTATATCGAAAAGGATAGAGCCCAAGAGAGCCAATGCATGGCTCTCCGTGTCTATTATGATAAGCTCAGTGCTGAAGATTACTCCATACTTTAGGTGAACCACGGAAAGAGGAGGTGCCAATTGGATGAACCTCATAAGAGGTGCCCTGACCTGAACTTCAGCAAAGAGGTGGGTCTGCCATTAAAATAAAAAGGGGGAATCTGTTGGGCACATGGACAGCAAAGTTGGGGCTGAGAGGCAGTTTAGTGGGCAGAGTCTGAGTTGTTTATGTTAAAATCTGACTGTGTACCACAACCAGGCAAAGTGACATCTGTACTTGAATAGCTCAAAGACAGAAGGGAAAGTATAGAAAGTTAAGGTGAATGATAGGATGACCTCTAGAGTGATTGGTTGGTTCCTTTTCCTCCCCTTCCATGCCACTCGGTCTTTTGCTTTAAAAATTGCTTGCTGCGTGGTGATAAACGAGTTCCTGCTTGACTTGACTCCCTGCTGCATCTGACTGTCTCTGGGGCTACGGGAGGCTGGCGAATGAGCTAGCAGCACAGTTACCTTTCCTTGGACCACGTCCATCTTCTGCGGGACAGATGAAGATCCAACAGGTAGGGGGAGAACAAAGGAGGAAGCAACAATGCTCAATAAGAAATGTACTCATTACTTTGTTCATGTAACTGTAACCCCTCTGTACAACATTTTTACAATAAAAAACATACAAAAAATAATGTAGTGCTCAAAGAAGCACTTTGGGGGTAAGGGAAGGATATCTAAATAGCTGTACAAAATTCTACATTGCTTTTTATTAAATGTTCCATATGGAACTGAATAAACATAAGTGCTTCCATTAAAAATATTAAGTCACTGTCTTGGAACTGGGGCCAGTATTTCTGCCATTGAAGGGATTTGAGCTCATTGTCCCGGTAACTCTTTTACACCATTGGTGAAGGGGAAGCTCACTATCCTTGAGGAAAAGAAATTCAAGCTAGAGTTCCCAGGGCCTGCACTGAGGGCCTGCAATGTAAAAAAATATTTCAATACATGTGTAATATATGATATATATGTACATATGCATGTTTATTATATATTGATTATTATAATTATTGCTTTTGTATTTATTTCATTTATTTCATAGTTTATTGTATTTAGTATTATTATACACATAATATTTATTGTGTTTTGTACATCTATTATAAAATTATACACAATAAATCAGGTCATTGACTTGTTTTTCATCAATACTTTATTAAGTGTTGAAACAAGATACATAATTAAATGGAGGCATTAGTCACAGTCATCACATGTTTAGAGTCTCTCCCAAGTATGAGCTTTGTCTTAGTTATCTTTTGACAACTTACTATAAGGATTTCTTTAGATGATTTATACTCAGAAGCTTTTTTTGAGGATAAGCAAGTTGTGGGATAAAATTGTAAGGGTGGGGGTGGGAATGAATGTGGCTTAGTGGTATAGAGCTTGCTCAGCATACATGAATGCCAGGGTTTGAATCCTCAGTGCCACATACTCAGAAAATCCCATAAGCTGTGGAGTGGCTCAAGTGGTAGAGCGCTAGAATTGAGAAAAAGAAGCTCAAAGACAGTACCCAGGTCCTTAGATCAAGCCCCAGGACTGGCAAAAACAATGGGCCAGATGCTGGTGGCTCACTCTTGGAACCCTAGCTTCTCAGGAGACTGAGATCTGAAGACACAGTTCAAAGACAGCTTACACAAGGAAAGCCTGTCAGACTCTTATCTCCAATGAATCACCAAAAGACCTCAGATGGTGCTGTGGCTCAAGTGGTAGAGTGTTAGCCTTGAGCTGAATGGTGCAGGGACAGCGCCCAGGCTTCAGTCTGAGAAAAACATCTGGAAAAAGAGTGAGGGATAGTCAAAGTACTTTTCCTGAGTGAGGGATAATCAAAGTACTTTTCCTATTTGCTAATTATGAGAATATTTTTGGGAAAATGAACATTGATGTACACCAGAGTTGGAGTCAGGGCTCAAGGTCCAAGTATAGCAGATCCATATGACCAGCCTCTCAGACTCTAACATTATAACCTTGTGTCCTACAGAGTTCTGAAAGGTCCAATATTGAAAGGCATAATATGCTCCCCAAACCCTTTGTGATAAGCACTTGACTTCTATTGTCAATGTCATTACAGTTCTGAACCTAGCACTTCACAAGTAGCTCAGGCCCGTCACCCTAGCTCAGGAGACTGAGGTCTCAGGATCACAGGGTGAAGCCAGCCAGGACAGGAAAGTCTATGACACTCTAACTTTCACTTCTGAAAGGTCAGATATTCAAGAGCTTTCTGGGTTTCCCTTGGTGATGCGAGGTTACTTGCACACTAAATGTTCTTAGAGTTCTCAAGCTATAGAAGCAGGAAAGAAACATTATTGACCCATCCCGGATTCAAATGAAGTTCTCAGGATCCAAGCCCTAGCTGTGTTATCAGGAACTACTCCATTGTAACACTGTATTTGAAGGACAGAAAATAGTTGCAAAAGCCGTGCTATATGAAGAGACCAAGGCCTGTAGGATTAGGAGGCAGAATGTACACACTCAACAGGAAAGTGAGCTGCAAAACCACTTCATTCATTCAGGCAAAACCAGCAATGGGGGGGGGGCAACTTCAAACATTTGTTAGAGTTACACCAGGGTCAGGCTTTTCTCAGCCTCTTCAAATGATGACTAATTAATCTTCCCTCAGGTGAAGGGATCCTCAGGCTATCTTTACGGTAATAATGGAGAGTCAGTTTAATGGGGAGAAGGGAGGAACAGAGTAGAAAAACCCTACTCTCTGGTCTTAGGGAGTAGGTTTTTGACTCAGTCAGATTTGAAGGCCCTTCTTCTACCTCTGCCAGTCCATTCTCCTTCCTTCATTCTCCACATAATTAATGCAAATCCCCAGTCAAAGGAGAGGCAGAGCCCTTTTTCTACTATCTCCAAGCACCCGAGTTAGAACCTGGCTCTGCCCTCTTGGCTCTTCTGCTGCCTGAGAAGTGGGAGAGAGACAGTCTTCCTGTTCTGTGGTGTGTGATGGCGAAGCTGGTGGCCTAGAGCACTGTAGAAAACCTCATGATTGGGAATTTTTCCCTTCTTTCCTCTTGAAGTCTAAGACCAAATTCACCTATCATCTATCTATCTATCTATCTATCTATCTATCTATCTATCTATCTATCTATCTATCTATCTATCTATCTATCTATCTATCTATCATCTATCTATCTACCTACCTACCTACTTACCTACCTACCTACCTACCTACCTACCTACCTACCTACCTACCTACCTACCTACCTACCTACCTACCTACCTACCTACCTACCGAGTGAGCTAGCTATCTCTTTGTCAGTCCATGGGTTGAACTCAAGGCCTGGGCACTGTCTCTAGCACTCTACTACTTGAGCCATAGCACCAATTCTGGCTTTTTCTGTGTATGTGCTACTGAAGAATCGAAACCAGGGCTTCTTGCATGCTAGGCAAGCACTCTCTCACTAATCCACATTCCCAGCCTCCTCATCTTTTTCTTAATGGCAGTTTTTATGTAAGTATGCTACCAACTTATGTCCCCAAGTTTAATTTTCTGAATGCTGGTTATTTCAATGAACCCTGATCTTCTCTTCTCCTGCCTGATTTGTGACTGTTTTTATCTTGGCCTCATAATAAAATTTAAATAAGGGCTGCTGAGAGTTTAAGGATGAATCATATAAGGACACAGGTCTGGAACCATGGAAGAGAAAAGCCATGGCCAGAAATGAAGAAAATGATGTGGTATGTGCAACAAGCATATCTGAAAAATAAATCAGTAAATAAAAGCAAAAGCAATACATATGATCTGTGTGCACTCAGGGAGGTAATATACACACATAAATAGGTAGGGTACTGGCACATAACTTGGCCTTCTCTTTTTGAATTTGTGTGGCCATCCCAGGGCTTAAACACAGGGCCCCATGCATTCCTCAGTTGTTTTGCTCAAGGCTGAGGCTCTACCTCCACCACAGATCCACTTCCAGCCATCTGGTCATTAAGTGGATATAAAGTCAACCCAGGCATGCCTGGTCTGTCCTGTATCTCCTGCTCGGCTCTCTCAAAGTTGGAGTTCTGCCTTCTGGACCACTGCTCCTCTTCTGATTTTCTGGTAGTTTATTGGACATAAGAGTCTCACAGACTTTCCTGCTCCGGCTGGCTTTGGATG
Source organism: Dipodomys merriami (assembly GCF_024711535.1). Lineage (NCBI taxonomy): Eukaryota > Metazoa > Chordata > Mammalia > Rodentia > Heteromyidae > Dipodomys > Dipodomys merriami. The sequence continues at coordinate 1,320,220 of NW_027204616.1, forward strand.
GCGATCTCCTGAGGAGTCTTCAAGAGGCTTTCCTCACGGATTTGATGAGAAGCCACTACACACAAAACCTTAGTCTAAATCTTGGGAGGTACTAGCAAATCAGAAACATGAAGATGCTTCTAGTGTGTTCTAGATACTTAAGGTTAGAGACAAATACACTCATAACTATTAGATTATTTTATAGGCGAAAGGAGCAATGCAGACAGTACTAGGATCACTCCAGCTTTCAGTCCTCGAATCCTGAGACAGTAAATTCACTGCAGCTCAAAGCTAAGTGACAGAGCTAGCATGAACTGTAGGCCTTAGCTCCCAAATCCTATGACAATCATTTCCCACTTTTGGCTTCTAAACTGTGACCACAGGGGAAAATGAGGAGAGAAAATCCTTCTCAGAGAAAGCAGCTATAAACCACATTGGGTAGTTTACTTATAAATTCAAACTATTGGAACGACCCTTTGAAGAAATTAGGTTGTCCAGATTAAAACATGAAGAAGCAAAGAAAGTCAGGTGCCAGTGTCTGCTGACTATAATCCCAGCTCCTCAGGTGGATGAGATGTAGAGATTCTCAGTTTGAATCCAGTCCAGTTAGGAGAGTCCTTGAAATGCTTTTTCTAAATGACAACAGAAAAACCCAGAAGTGGGACTGTGATTCAAGGCTAATGAACTACCCTGGAGCAAAAGGAGATCAGGGACAACCCATAGACTCATAGTTGAACTCCAGGACCTGCCCCCCTAAAGGAGCCTTTACCTCCATGTCTTTGTGTATGGATGCATTCCCATTGGTGAAACACCAGAGTAGCTATTATGAATTGCACCAAGCTAGGAAATTTGTTCTCAATTCAGTGATTTCATAGCACAGAGACAGCTTTCATGACTGTGCATGTTCTGGGGATCCCATGAGTGGTCCTAGTGTAGCCTAAGAGATTCTCTGTACCCCAGGCCTGCTGGAAGAAGTCTCTCTCATTGGACAGGCAGACCAAAGGCCTCAGTCCTGTACAGCTGTGTAATGAACAACTCCATCCAGGCCAATTAGTGAGGATGAGTGTGTGCAGGCTCTGAATGCCAGGAGAAAAAGGCCTCTTTGTACCTCAAGCTATCTCTCTCCCCAGTGCTCTGTTTTGACAGGAAACCTTCATGTGTGCCAACTCCCTTGACAAGCCAAGTTTCCTGCACTTACTCTGCCTTAGGGAGACTATGTTCCCATGTTCGATACAGTGCTAAATGTAATTCAGGAGTCCTCCTGGAACACAATTATGGCGCTGAACCTAATAAAATGTTTCATTGCAGATGATGATGGGGCTATGATGCCTCTCCTTGGTTTCCTGAAGCTTGGGAAATCCAAGCATATATCACAATACTTCCTGTCATATGGGGCTGGTGAAGATCATCAGGTTTTGAAATCTTTGACCTCTCCTTGTTGGATCCTGATTGGTTAGGTTTTGATTGTGAACACAAGGCCTGGGTTCTGGCCATGAGCTCAGAACAGAACTCTATTGCTTGACCATTTTGTATTACAGCTTCACTTCTGCTTTCTCTCTCTCTCTCTCTCTCTCTCTCTCTCTCTCTCTCTCTCTCTCTCTCTCTCTCTCTCTCTCTCTCTCTCTCTCTCTCTCTCTCTCTCTCTCTCTTTCTCTCTTTCTCTGGTGTGTGTGTGTGTGTGTGTGTGTGTGTGTGTGTGTGTGTGTGCGCGCGCGCGTGTGTGTGTGTGTGCATACACTAGTCCTGGAGCTTGAACTCAGAACATGAGCATTGTACTTAATTTCTCTTATAAAAATATAGCCCTTTCCCACTTGAGCCACAGAGCCAATTCAGGCTTTATTCTTGGAATGTTGTACTGAGTAATCAGGCCCAAGGTTACATATATGCAAAGCACTCTACACCTAAGGCACATTCACAGCCCTTTACTTCAGGTTTGTTAGTATGTTTCTGTCTTTTTGTTTTTGTTCTTGTCAGTTGCAGGAGTTGAAGTCTGGGCCCTGGGTGCTCTCCCTGAGTTCTTTAGCTCAAGTTTTGTGCCCTAACACTTTAGCCACAGAGCCATTTCAGGTTATTTGAGCCTCAATATTCTTGTCTGCATAATCATCTCAGTTGTGGAGCTCTTACAAGGACCAGATGAATGAATGCACCCTGTGAAGGACACAGCAAATGGCACTCTGAAGGACTCAGCACACAGCAATACGTGAAAAAATCAGCACCCAGCACCCAATGGGTAAATCTGCAGCAGTGTGGGGGAAGGGGGAGCTCACCGTGCTGGAAGACAAGAAAGTCAGATCTGTTCCCAGGGCCTGAACTCAAGTCTTAGCACTCATATATTTTAAGTACATGATTTAAATTTACATACACATGTTTACTGTATATTGCAGTTAGTGTAGATATTCATTTTGTGTTTTATTTATTATGTATATTAGTGAGTATGATTATGCATATAACGTTTTTTACATCAGATTACATAGGACATAGATTTGCCTGTGTATTAGACATCATTCCTGAGACCCCGGATTTTCACCAATTAGGAAAACAAGTGGGACAATTGGCTTCTTTCACCAGAATTAAGTTTTTGGCAGTTCTGTGATTTGAACTCCGTGCCTAGAAGGCCCACTTCATGAATGAGTCAATGTTAGCACACCAGTCTGATGCAAGTGAAGTTGTTGGACAAATTTTGTGGACCTGAGATCAAGCCCTAGGATTAGCCAACATATAAACAAATAGATGTGTAGATGCAGTGTGTGTGTGTAATTACATATGTATATGCAGCTATAAATGTATACAGAGACAGACATTTATGTAGATTCTAGTACATAACTATATAAAGTGATATCTATATCTGATTTTCATATATTCTATTACTACCAATTATTTGATCTAAAATTATGCCTTCATTAATTGATCACAGTAGAAGACTTAATAAAGTACTAAATTAATTAGTGACTTGAATTTATTGCATACAATCTTATACTAGAATGACTAGCTAATTATTAATTCAATTAGTACAATTCAAACATTCTATTAGTGTTCCTACACATAGGAACATAGGATCTTCAGCAGTGTTTAGGTGCCAGTCCCAGTATCCATCTCAGGGCCTAGGTGTGTGGGTTAGGCTCAGGCTTCACTGACAGCCTACCAGCCTTCAGCCATGCTAGGTCACATTCAATTTTCAAGAGGAGTCATTGAGACCCAGGATGGTCAATTGCAAAGGAAACAAAGGTAAAACGGTTGTGTACAACTTGCTGTTTATTTCCCTCCTCCATTTGTCTTGGTTTGATGTGTTTTGTTTTGTTTTGCCGCCAGTGCCAGGAGTTGAATTGGGTCCTAGGATCCCTGGATCATCTGTGGGTGTAAAAGCTGCACCCCAGCCTAGGGTAATCATGGTTTAAGACACAATAAAATGCTTCCTTGAGCAAAAAGAGCTCAGGGAAAATGTCTAGGCTAACAGTTCAAGCCTCAAGACCAAAGCCAGTAACTACATGTGTCTGTGTATGTATGCATGTATTTCTACCGGTGAACATCCAGAGTTGCTATGTTGAAAGGCACCCAGATAGGAAATTTGTTTGAATAGAATTATTTCATTGCATAGAGAATTCATTCAAGTCAATGCTGGTTCTGGGGCTCCCCCTCACTGTTCCCAGTGTAGCCTGAGCATTTCCCTACACCCCAGGCTGCTGGAGGAAGTCTGCCTCATTGTTGGAACAGGCAGACATAAAGCCTCACTCCTGTACAACTGTGTAACAAACAATTCATCTGGGGCAATTAGTGTGGGCAGACTCTGAATGCCAGGAGAAAAAGGCCACTTTGTACCCCAAGCTCTTTCCCCAGTGCTCTTTTTGACAAGAAGCCCTCATTTGTGCTGCCTCTCAGGTCAGGCCAAGTTCCCTGTACTTATCCTGTCTTTGTTAGACTATGTCCCAGTGTTGAAACAAACTGCTACAATTAATTCAAGAGTCCTTCTGGCAGACAACTGAGAGCTGAACCTAATGAAATGATTCATTATTGGCAATGGTATTTCCCTAGGTTTCCGGGAGCTTGCTAAATATAAGCTTATGTGTAATATCAGAGTGCTTCCTGTCATGTAGGGTTGGTGAAGCTCATCAGGTTTTGAAACCTTTGACCTCTCCTAGTTAGGGCCTAGGTGGCTAGGTTTCGTGATTGAAAACAGGACCAGAGTGCTGACCCTGAGCTCAGAGCAGAAGCTCTTTGCTTTACCATTTGGTGTCACTGCTTCATGTCTGGTCTGTGTGTGTGTGTGTGTGTGTGTGTGTGTGTGTGTGTGTGTGTGTGTGTGTGTTGTATTTGTGTGTGCACATGTGCACACGCATGCATGCACCCATGCACCCGTCCTGGAGCTTGAACTCAGGACCTGAGCACTGTTCCAGTTTCACCTGTACAAGGATAACACTCTACCACTTGAGCCACAGAACCACTTCAGGCTTTTTTTCTAGTGATGTGATACTTTGGATTCAAACCCAGTGTTTCTTATATGCAAAGCACGCTTCCCCTAAGATCCATTCCCTGCATTCTACTTCAGGTTTCTTGCTTTCTTTTCTTGTAAGTTGGAGGAGTTGAAGTCTGAGCCTGGTTGCTGTCTCTGAGTTCTTGAGCTCAAGCTCTACCACTTGAGCTACAGCGCCCCTTCAGGCTATCTGGTGGTTCACTGGAGATAACCATCTCAAGGAATTTCCTGCCCAGGCTAGCTTTGGACCATTATCCCCAGCTCTCAGGCTCCTGAGTAGCTAGGATGACAGGCCCGAGTCAGTGACACCCTGCTTCCACTTCAAGTTGCTAAATAATGAGAAGGATATAAGAGTCTCAGGACCTTTTGTGTCTGGGATAGTTTTGAACCAAGATTGTCTGATCTGAGCTTCCTGAGTAGGCAGGATGACAGACCTCAGCTACAGATGCCTAGGGTCCTTGGCTACACCTCATAGGGCACTAGCCATGAGCCTAACAGAGAAGTATCTGTGCCTAGGCCCTGAGTTCAACATTTATGACAGAGAAAAATAAACCAAAACAATTGTCTGCAGGAGAGAACTCATTAGAGTTCAGTACATACATAATTTTAGCGTTAACATGGGGACATATCTGAGTCTCAACTTTCTCATCTGCAGAATCATCTTAGTTGTGGAGCTCTTACAAGGACCAGATGAAAGAATGCACCTTGTGAAGGACGCAGCACACAACACCTCATGAAGGACTCATCACATAGCTGTATCCCACAAGCTATCATTAGAATTAGGATGTTTTCATCAGTATCACCATTCTTTCAGAAACACATCACAAACTGCATAAAGTTCACATCTAATTGTTTAGAGGAATGGGGTTTTTTTGTGGGGGAGAGTTAGCCACGGGGATTGCACTGAAAGGTTGAGGCTACTGTCCTAAGATCTTTAGCTCAAGGCTAGAGCTCTACCACTTTGAGTCACAGCTCAGAGTTTTGCAGACTTCTTGCCAAGGCTGGGTTTTAAACCCACCAGTGTCAGATTCAGCCCCCGAGTATCTTGGATGACAGGGGTGCAGCATCTGGTTCCATAGAGCTGGGTTGCAGCGGTTTACCTCTGGCTAAGTCAGGTTAGATAGCAGCTGTCAGCATCAGACTCCCAGCTTCCTCTCTGATGAGGTATTTGCAGTCTTATCCTTATATGGTTGCGTTCAGAACATTATATACTTATTTTTGGTGCCAGTCTTGGGTCTTGAGTAAGAGTCTAATTATAAGCTTTTTTGCTCAAAGCTAGAGCTCAATTATATAAGGGACTGCTCAACTTCCAGATTTTTCTGTGCATGGGGTAGTGAGGAATCGAACCTAGGGCTTTGTACATACTAGGGGAGCACTCTACCACTGAGCTCCAGGAGTGACAAGTGTATAAACAGATACATGCGTAGTTTGGTAAATCGATAGATAAATAAATGTATATGTATAAAACAAGAGAGATGTCTGTATATTATGAAATTGCATATACGATATTATTACCAATTATTAGCAACTAAATTATTCCTTCTTTTTTAAGTATCATGACTGAATAAATAATAAATATTAATTGAAATTGGTCAACGAAGTATAATTGTGTATAATTTTATAATATGAAAATCATGCACTAACTACTAATTTAAGTGTTACTTTTATAGCATTCCATTTGTACGAATATAATTTCAGAATGCCTTTCTTAGACCATTCATTAGTGGCAGTCCCAGGATTCGACCTCCAGGCCTAAGTTGCAGGTTTCGGCTATTGCTTCCCTAATAGCCTACCAAACATCAGCAAGGCAAGGTCATGTGAACTTTCTGGGCCTTGTCGTTTAGACCCAAGATGGTCACAATACAAAGGAAAAAAAAGTAAAACTACCTTCTTGAACTTCTCAGTTTTATCCTATTCCTTATTATTTTTGCCAGCCTCAAGATTTGAACTCGGGTAATAGGAAACCAGGGTTGGTTTGGCAGAGGTGACAAGACCCAAGCTCAAGCTCCATGCTTAGCAAATAAGTAAATAAATGAATAAATAATAAAGCCCTGGCTGGGAATTTGCATCATTGTACTGGCAGGCCTGGGATTTGAACTCAGGGTCTGGGTAAGTCTGTAGCATTGTGGGTGAAGGAGAAGCTCACTGACCTTAAAGACAAGAAATTCAGACCAGTTCCCAGGGTCTGAATTAAAGCCTCAGCATAATATTCATATATGAGATCTATTTACATACATGGGTTTAATGCATATAAGGTTTATTACCCTTATTTATTTAGCATTATACATGTAACACTTCATTTATACATCATATCACCTAGATTATATTTGCATATGGATTATACATTGTACTGAGACCCAGGACTTTTAGAGAAAAGAAAAAAATCTGTCAAATTGGCTTCTTACTTCATGAATAAATTTTTGGCCTTACTGGGAATTTAACTCACAGCCTAGAATGCCAAATTCATAAATGGGGTCTCAGTCTTAGCACACCAGCCTCCAGCAAACTGAGCTGCGAGGAAATTCTGAGGACCTTTGATCAAGCCACAGTAGTGCCCAATATATACATTGATAGATATGTATAGATATGTATATGTGTGTGTGTGTGTATATATATATATATATATATATATATATATATATACATATATATACATATACAGAAAAAGAGGGAATGTGAGGATATTCAATTATGTATCTTATTACCAATAATTAGTTATTACATTATGCCACTATTTAATGAAGTATCATGGTAGAATAGTTATAAAAGCATTAATTAAAAATTAGTTAATATCTTTTCATTACGGGAATCATACCATGGTGCTAGAATGGAAGACATAAATCCAATAATATTTGTGTGGCATTCTAAAATAGAATCATGAACTAACTGCAAATTTAATTATTTATTTTATAACATTCCATTAGCTTTCACAAAAATAGGAATGAGTTTGTCAGGATCTCCCTCCATTTGTGGGTAGCAGTCTTAGCATGTGAACTCCAGGACTGGGTAGTTTACTTCGAATTCAAACCATTGGAATGACACCTTGAAGATTTCAGATTGTCACGATTAAAAAAAGAACAACAAGAAGAAAAGAAATCCATGTATCAGCGGCTCCTGCCTGTAATCCTACCTCAGGAGGCTGAGATGTAGAGAATGCCAATTTCAATTCAGCCACGACAGGAAAGTCGGCAACACTCTTATTTCTAAGAGATCACAGGAAAAAAAACCACACCATGAATGGCGCTTTAGCTCAAGTTGCCGAGTGCATCCCTTGACGAAAGGAGCTAAGGGACAAGGCCTAGGCTCATAGTTAAACCCAACACTTGCACCACCCCCCCCCAAAAAAAGGCAGCAGTAACTCCATGTCTCTGTGTATGGATGGATGATGTATGGATGATGGGCATTCAGCAGGTTGCCCATGCCCAGCTGCCCTAAACTGGCCCAGCTGGGGAAAACCCTCAGAGAGTACTAAGTCTGAGCCGGCAGCTTGAACAAAACATCCCTCTGCCATTTAATAACTGAAGCCCCGAAAGCTTCTCCTGGGCTGGTATGTGCAATGGATGCATTATGTTCTAGCTGAGGTGTCCCATTGGGACACCTAGCAGCCAGCCACTGCCTCCAGGAGTGGTCGAAGATTCTGGATCTATATTCTCTATCCCTCTGTAGGATGTGAGCCTAGGCCTCTGGGGCCTGGTGGCTCTCACACATTCATCATTCCACATTGCCGAGTCATAGACTGGTCCGAAATCTTGGCAAAGTTATGATATAGTCAGCGATTTCTATGCCAAATGGTAAGCCAATAAATCCCACCCTCATAACTCCTGTTACAAGTCAGCCTTGGGCTGTGAATGTGGCTTAGCAGTAGAGTGCTTACCTACTATGCACGAAGCCCTGGGTACAATTCCTCAGTACCACAGTAATAGAAAAAAACAAAAGTGGCACTGTGACTAGCCTTAAGCAAAAGAAGCTAAGGAACATGCCCAGAGCCTGAGTTCATGCCCCAACACTGGCAAAAAATAAAAGGGAGACTGGTGAGATATATTCTTCTGGTACACAGGAGGGCCAAGGTTAGAGGAAAGAGGTAGAGGGCAGGTGATTGTGCCTCACCCCAGTAATTTCAGCTACTCAGGAGGCTGAGTTCTGAGTTCTGATCACAATTACAAGCAGGAAAGTCTATATGAAACACTTTTGTCTAATTAAACACCCCAAAAGCCAGAAATAGAGTTGGGATTCAAGGAGTAGAGTGCTAGCCTTGAGCACAAAAGCTCAGGGATAGTGTCCAGGCCATGAATTCAAACCCCAGGACTGACACACAGACACAAACACAGACACAGACACAGACAAACACACACACACACACACACACACACACACACACACACACACACACACACACACACACACACACACACACCAAGATAGAGCATTTGTTAGCCTGCACAATTTCCATCTCTATAGGGAAAAAGGAAGGAAAGACTTGCTCCAGGAGGTGATATAACCAGTGCCAAAATTCCACAGGAGTTCTAAGGCGTGGAACAGGATAGAGAGCCTCAGGCAGAAGGTACAACATGGGTAAAGGTCATGAGGTGTGGTGTAGAGCAAGTGGTGTGGGTGGAATGAATGTTCTGTGGCTTCAGACAAATCTGGCAGGACATTCGAGTCTGGGTCAAGGTTTGTATTTGAGTCACAGGTAGGGAAGAGGATGGGGTCCCAGAATGAGGCCCAGGAGGAAGATTAGCTTGACTTTTCACCATGGACCCCAGCCATTTCTTGTGGCTAGAAGCCTATTTTTCACAGCTCCTGACAATCAGGCATCCTTTGCATTGAGGAGTAAGGGCAAATGTAGGGAAGAACTCTTGCTTTAAAAAAGCTTCTGGCCCAATGCCAACAGTGGCTCAACACCTGTAAATCCTAGCTACTCAGGAGACTGGGTTCAGAGATCATGGATCAAAACCAGCTTAGTGAGACTTAGTGAGACTCTTCTTGCCAGTGAACTACCCAAACCCAGAAATTGTGCTATGACTCAAGTGGTAGAGTGCCAACCTTGAGGGAAAATGTTAGGAGACCAGAGCCCAGGCCTGAATTCAAGGCCAGTACTGGCACAGAAAAAATAAAGAAAAGCTTTCAGGAGCTCCTTGTCCACTGTTGTGAAAGGCCAGATCACCAGGTACTGGTGGCTCATGCTTGTCCTCCTAGCTCCTCAGGAGGCTGACATGTGACGATCACCATTCAAAGCCAGCCAAGGAGGATAGTCCGGGGAATTCTGAAACTCCAGAAAACTGGAAGTGGCCCTCTGGCTCAAGTGGTAAGCTGAAGCTAGGTGACAACGCCCTGGCCCACAGTTCAAGCCCTATGACCAACACCTGGCCTGCTTGGATCTCACTTTGTGCCTCTAAGCAGAGTATTTTCCAGTGGACCCCTGAGTTTCTCCCAATGTCTAGGTATCCTACAAGTCTTGAGAGCAGCCCATTTGGAGGCCTTTGCCTACAGATCGAGCCACATTGTCAGAGAAGTGTCCAGCCTTGGGGCATGGAGGTCATCGTCTGGCTCATCAGAATGGAATCTGTCATGGGTACAGTGTGGGTCTGAGCAGTAAATCAATGTCTCTGGGCCAGGAGGGGCAGAAGATCGCATGGCAGGTAAAGCCTACTCACGTAGGTATCACAAGAGTGCAAATCTGTCAGCACACTTCCGGTGCGTGTTGAGTTGGGCTCATGAAAGTCTTGTGGGTTCAGGAATCCACAGCCGGCTGCCTGGTGCTTGTAGCATTCACTATCCCTGGAGGTACAGGGCTCACCAGTGCTTGGGGTCCAGTGAAGGCCTTCAGTCGTGGGCTGACTACAAAAGAGCATCCATAATGTCCTTTCCCTTGGTCCTGTGGCCCTGTGCACGGATGGAGGAGCAGGTTCTATGGAACTTACTGCCATGGCCCAGACACAGTCAGGGGCTGCTGGGAGCTGAAGTGTACTGTATTTCAAGTGGTAGAGCACAAACCTTGTGCAAACAAGCTAAAGAATACCACATAGGCTCTGAGTTCAAGCCTCGGTAAACAACAAACACACACACGCAAACACACACGCAAATACACACACACATGCACACACATACACACACTCATGCACAAAAAAGCACACACAACATCCTTAGCAGTTCCCAATGGCTCATCCCAGCAATCTTAGCTACTTAAGATGCTGAGCTCATGGGATGGCAGCTTGAAGCCAGCCCAGGCAGGAAAGTATGTAAGACTCTTCACTCCAGTGAACTACTAAAAAGATGAAAGGTGAGCCATGGTTCAAGTGGTAGAGTGTTAGCTTTGAGCAAAGGAAGCTCAGGGACAGTGCGTAGGCCCTGAGTTCCAGCTCTAAGATATTTTTTTAGACACCCTTTGCCTCCACCCCCTCCCCAATCAGGCCATAAATCCAGATTTTGGTCACTTCCACTTCTGCCACTTTCATAACACTGCCACAAGTGACCAGTGTGTGGCCACACTGGATTAAGAGAACTTTCAACAAGAGGGGCATAGCCAGGTCAAGGCTAATGCCCCAGAACATTGAGGTATTGGCCATACCAGTCTCTCATGCCCCAGTTCCCTGGACTTAGAATCTAAAGTCTGTGTCTCTGTATTCTGGACATCCAGAATTGTCTAGAAGGACCTGAGAGGCCAAGCTGGGGCAGGAAGATAGACTTTCCTGCGACAAGTTACGTTGACATTTCCTAGACACCAATGGATACTCCAAACCACTTTGGTCTCATCTCCCATGTAGCCCCGGACCCTCCTTGCTTGGGAAGCCTTCAGTCAGCTATCAATTTCAAGTTGGCTAGAGCCACCAGAAACCCCCTTTCCTCCACTTCACTGCCAGCTTGAAGGGAGGGATGTGCAGCCAGAGGCCCAACTGAGAAAAAATCAAGATATCGCATGACTAAGGACCCCCAGAGGCAGGGGAGACCCTATGCCAGTAGGCCCAGCTGGCCCAGAATCCCCTGGAGGTGCCCAAAGATTTGGACAGGCCAGACTTTGGTCCCAAAATAAAGCTGAAATGCAGGCCTCTGCCAATTTAGGACTCATTGTTGACCTTGATAGGGAGCTAAAGTACAAGTTTGGCATGGAGGAGGAGCACTATCCAAGGCAGAAAGAGTCAAACAGGCACCCAGGAAGTGCACAGAGTAAGAAGAGGGAAAACACACACACACCCACATACACACACACATAAGTAGCCCAATGCCTCAGCAGTCCCTGAGCACTCTGAACATCCCACCCCCAAGAAGATGTCACTACTATCCTCAGACCAACTGTAGACAAAACTCATGGCCTCTCACACATCTGGAATGGCTCATAACAGAGGTTGGAATTTCCTAAAAGTACACACCACTATGCAGAAAACTCATCTACCTTATTTTTGGTTGTCTGTCATGGAGTTTGAACTCTGGGCCTGTGCACAATCCCTCAGCTCTTCAGCTGAAGGTGGGCACTCTACCACTGGAGCCACAGTGCCACTTCTGGCTTTCTGGTGGTTCACTGGAGATAAAGTCTCACAGGTTTTCCTTCCCAAGCTGGCTTTGATCTCAGATCTCAGCCTCCTGAGTATCTAGGATGACACAGTGTGAGCCAGCAGTGTCGCCTGGCTTCAGCCACCTTCTTAGCCCCAGGGGAAACCCAACTCGTCAGGCCACAAACCACATGCAATCCTTCACTTCAGACTTTGACACCAGCATTCAAAACCATTCTTCCATGGATGGAGAGCATATAATTGACACTAACATCCCACCCGTACTCCCATTCACCCACTCTCTGCCTGCCACAGGCCACGACCTATGGAGTTCTTGGTAAGACACCACCCACCCTACTGTGGTTTCACACTGGGGCAATTCTGGGTAGTTCTTAGAAATGTCTGTACAGTGAGGCCAGCAGCTGGTCTCCCAAACACAGCAACCCCACTACTTCAACATCTCTTGCAAGCAAGGAAGGGGTGTCTTTCTTTCTTCCTTCCTTTCTTTGATTTTTGGTTGAGGGGCATGGACTCAGGGCTTGGGTACTGTCCTTGAATTCTAATTTTCCTTAAAGCCAGTGGTCTACCACTTGAACCACAGTACCACTGCCAGTTGCAGATTGGAGTTGAGGCTCTCCTGGGACTTTCCTGTCTGGTCTGGGAAATGAGGTCCTCTGGATCTCAGCCTCCCAAGTGGCCAGGATGACAGGCGTGGGATGACAGGTGTGAGCCACCTGCACACTGCTTAAGGTGTCTCATCCTTCAGAATTTCCAGCTATTCCTCCTCTAGACTCTACCACCTAAACACCCCTCTACCTCCCTCAGGGACAACAAAGGGAGGCTCAGAATCTGGGTGGGACCATGGGCATTAAAGGCCCCCCTCCACATCACTAACATTCTCTAAGCTCCCATTTGCCTCCTATGGATGGCCTGGTCATCCAGGGCAGATCAGACCCACTAGGAGTTCTGGGGCCTTCCCTGTATCCCCCTGCGCTACCCAACCAGTACCTGACAATTTCTGGGGCCAGCTGTTCCATGTCCCATTGGAAGACGTTGGGAGGGTTGCTGATAATGGGTCTACGAGTGTCCAGGGCAGAAGGAGTGTCCATCTCCCTTCTGTCAAAGAAGGAAACACAAAGCATGGATGATCTATTAAGAACTACAGGGCATAGCTATCCACCGGTCACCAAGGTCCCTTGGAGAGCTGTTTTATGTTGACAGTCCTTGGGCTTGGCCTTGGGGCCTGGGTGGTATCTCCGAGTTTCTTTGGCTCCATGTAAGCACTTCCACCTGAGCCACGGTGCCACTTCTGACATTTTCTGTGTATGCAGGACCTAGGAATCAAACCCGGGGTTTCCTGCATGCTAGCCAAGCTGTCTACCTCTAAAACACAATCCAAGCCCTACATAGTTGTTCTCCTGTGACCCATCAGGCCTGTCTCCAGACAGTCTTGCACATCTCTACCGAGTTTCTCACCAACAGTCCTGGCTGGAAATGAACACGCTCTGCTATGTTGTCCATCATCTGTGGCAACTTTGCTCTCTGTGCTTCCTGTCAGCTCCTCCGTGTTAAATAAGTCCCCCTTTTCAAGTGATGCCTCTAAGAAGCCCGTTCTGATCACATTGGCAGAGCTGGAACCTCTCTGCTCTGCAGGCTTCTGGCCTTATCACGCCCTGCCTTCTGTCCAGTGTGGGTTGAGAATGCACAAAGGGGAAGGCCTGGCTTCCACCACCGGATTTCTGAAGGAACTGATACACCACCCAGGGACAGGTGTTGTACCACACTCCAAGATAGGGCCCTCTAAGCTTGGGCAGTCTGTGGGCAACAAGACGGGGCCATTTCTTTGTGTGGGGTTGAGCTCAGAATCTGGGAGCTGTCTCTGACTTTTTGGGCTCAAGGCTGGTGCTCTACCACTTGAGCCACAGCTCCATTTCAGGCTTTTTGGTGGTTCCATGGAGAGTAGAGTCTCACAGTCTTTCCAGCTTATGGCTGGCTTCAAACTGTGATCCTCAGATCTCAGCCTCCCGAGTAGATAGGATGACAGGTGTGAGCCTTAGCCCCGGGTGACGGGCACCAAAGCCTTTTTTTTTTTTGCTCCCGTTTCAACTAGCAAGCCGAAGTTAAAACAATCAGTTACAGGGGATCAAGATCCTCTCCTAGGTCAGTTAATCCAAGGAGATAAAGTGTCTTTGGAAAAGGCTAGTCTGAGTAGGCCTAGTCGTGTGGGGGTGTGTTGGTGTGGGTGTGTGGGAGTGTGTCGGGGATACCTACCCCCATCTCTCTGGTACCTCATCTTTCCAGCAGGGAGTGCATCCAGGATAGTCACCCCAAGGAAGAAGAATGGGGGAGGGTACCTAAGGTCACATTCAGGGGGATGATCCCAATTATGTCCTCTAACCGAACCTGGACAGATAAAGGAGAGAAAGAGAAGTTTTGAGAAATATCAAGGGAAGCCCCTTACCTTTGGCTACAAGTACCAGCGAGAAGACTGAATCCATCTGTCTTGGTCGTCAGATAAAAGGTGTACACTGTTCATTTATTTTATTATTATTTTGTGAGTCCTAGGGCTTGGATTCAGGTTATCTCTGAGCTTCTTTTGTTCAAGACTGAGGCTCTACTACTTGAGCCACAGCAACAAATCTGGCTTTTTTGTGTATGGTTTTGGAGGGGGAGGTGGTTCATGGGAGATAAGAATCTCATGGACTCTCATGCCCGGGCTGGCTCTGAGTCACGACCATCAGACCTCAGCTTACCAATAGCCAGGATGATGGTCAGAAGCCACCAGCTCCTGACCACCACCATCCATTTATAATCCCTTAGGCCCAGGGCTGAGCCATCCACATTACACCGCATTGTTGGGAGTGGGAAGCAGACATGAATGGGTTTGATACTTTAACAGCCTTCCTATCTTTGAGCATTGTTCCGGGTCAGTCTGATGGTGGCTTCCTCCTTATCCACAGCAATGACTTGGCTCTGTCACAAGAACAAATGTCCCCTGGGATGTTTCAGGTGTAGGGTCTTTCCTCTGCACTCCGTTTCCCTAACCGAAATGACACACCCTAGCAAAGAATAGTAGACACTGAATGTTTTCATTGTTTTATACCAGGGTCTGGCCAGATAGGTGAGGGTGAGGGTTAGAGGCCCGGGATCGTGCTGAGCAGGGGGACAATGCCTCCTCATCTAATTTCCTTCAATGGTCTATCAGAGTGATTTGGGGAAGGACTCATGGGATGGATAATGAACAACCATCACAGTCTAGCCAGGGCACAGAGGGGCTTACCTCATGAATCTGCTTCAACAGGCTAACTGACACACCTCCTGACCCACAGCTCACATCCAGAATGAGAGGGCCAGCTTGGGTTCCAGCCAGATAGGGATGCTGGGCCACCTCCTCCAGCACCCATTCAACCAGTTCCTGTGTGAGAGAAAGACAGAGAGAGAAAGAAGGCCAAAATTACACTTATGCCAGGTGCCGGTGGCTCAGGCCTATAATCCTAACTACAGAGGAGGCTGAGATATGAAGATCATGGTTCATAGCTGGCCCAGGTAGGAATGTCTGTGAGACTCTTATCCTCAAAGAACCACCAGAAAACCGGAAGTGATGCTTTGGCTCATGTGGTAGAGCGCTATCCTTGATCTGAGGAGCTTGGGTACACTGCCCTGGCCCAGAGTTCAAACCCCATGACTGACAAGCAGTGGACTTCCCACCATAAGAAGTGGACTGCATAGCACCCACTGTCCTAGGGAGCATGGCAGAGAAGTCTGGCTGAGCTTCCTGTGTGCTGAGGGTCACGAGTAGATCACCCGACTTCTCCATGCCTCATTTTCCCCAGCTGCAAAACTGAATAGTGTGAAGGATCCCCTTTATCATGGAGATAGGGTAATGATGAAAAAGAACCATGTTTAGTTTCATTATCCCACACCTATTGCATGATTAGGAGCGGACGCCATCTGCCACATCACCTCCTGCTGAGTCTCCCTGAGAGATCATGCCAGGCAAAGCATAAGCTTCATGTAAACATGCATGCAGGAAGGGGGTGTTGGTTCAAGGCTTCTTATACACTTGGCTGCACCTTAATTGCCTCTACCTTTATTCTTACTATATTCTTCTTGGCTGTACATTTGTTGTCTTTATTCTTGATTTGGCTATTTTTCTATTGATCCACGAACAGAGCATGTTGTTTCTTTCCAGTCCAATAGAGACGGCTTCTCTAAATAATAAAGACTAGGACCAAAGTTTAGATGTGGTCAATTCCCCAATCAATATATCATCTGATGAGACGTTGCCTCCAGAAACTCCTGCATCTTCAAAAGCAGTTTTGCGGCTCCCTCATAGTAAATATAGAATTTTAAAATTTCCAGATATGTTACAATAGGAAGAATTAATGAATTAAACTAAACCAGAAGGAGTTATACCAAAAGTACAGAAAGTTATAGAAAAAGGGATCTCTGATAATAAAAGGAAAAGAAAGATTCCCACAACAGTTATGACTAAGTTTGGTCCAGCTTACATTATAGGGAATATATGGTGGTTTCCCACCTCTTTCATTTGGAAATATGATGGCTGACTTATTCACTACGAGAAACCATCATGCTTTATTTGTAATTAATCACCTTAATACTAATGAACAAAATCTTACACTTATGCAAATACATTGGAGCGAAATTGGATTTAAAGTTCAGCCAAAAGTTAAAAGGAAAGATTTGTTCACAGGCACCTGCAAAGGGCCTGATGAATTTAATCACCTCGGGATGAGGGTATACATGTATGTTTCCACAGGATGCCGAGTCACCCATCTGGAATCTCAACCGACTCGTGTGCCCCTACAAAAATAAGAGAAACCCAGGGGGAAAAAACCAGAAGATGCAAATGAAGAAAGCGATGCAAAAGCACAAAGTCTTCACCTTTCTCCTCAACAGGCAAGACAACAAAAGAAGCCCAACCACCAACGTGGGAACAAATTAAGAAGCTCACCCATTCTGCAGAGGAGGTTGTGGTTTCTACAGGAAACACTATCACTGTTGAAAATATGTTTCTTGCTATGCTTTCCATTATTGCTGTGCAGGCAGTGTCTGTTTCAGGAGAACAATACTGGGCATATGTTCCTAATCCTCCTCTTCTACATCCCGTGGGATGGGGGGGGGGATGATGATATAATACAAGTAATGTCAAACAATAGTGACCTGCTAGGGGGTTTGGAAGACTATTCTAATTCTCATATGACTTCTCAAACAATTAATTATGAATGAATGACAGATACCACTCCAATTTGCATAACGCTATCAGTAGAAAATCTCCCTGAGTGTTTGCCCTTGATCAATCCAATGATAAAAAGTTCAAAAAAAAAGATTGATGTGGAAAATTGGCATGATGACATTAGGCTTTCATACTTATAATGAATCCTTTTTTCATTGCAAGAGGAATATACATTTAGATAACTGCCTACAAAAATATCATGAAAAGAATCAGTTTGGGGATGCATTAATTACCTCACCAAAATGCTGGGAATGTGGATTTCAAAAGGCCTCTTTTTTACAACCCTATGGGGCACCAGATAGTATTTTTTTATTTTTTCCATTGCTAACCCTGATTATGATTATGCATCCTACTTAAAACATAATTCATGAAAGTTTAATGGCTATGCTCCTGATACTCATGGGGAACCCCTGAAAAGATGGCTCACTCCATGGTGGGTGGCTTCCATTTTGGCGAGTCACTCTCCCTTTCACAATAAAACTGGCATTCAGCTGGATTTGTTCAGACTTTTTGCAGCAACAAACATGATTTTACCGAAAAAGCCCAAAGAAACTAAGAGTACTGCAATTGAGGTAAGAGCATGTGTGGGTTATCCTATGGGAATTTTAGCTGGAAAACTAGATAATTTAATCATTATTAATCAAGGAAAATCTTATTATATTAGTTGTAAGGATTGTATTTTTACTAATTTTCTTACTTCTTCTCTGGATAAAACATATTCTGTAATTTTAAATTTAAAAAGACCTTTGTATGTAATGTTATGTGTAGATCTATGAAATGACCCTTGGTTTAAAAATTCCGCTTTACAAATGCTGAAAACTCTGGATATTATGTTGCAGCCCAAACGCTTTGTTGCGGCCTTGATTTTAGGAATAAGTGCTTAAATAACAATAATTAGCTCTTTAGCGATTTCTACAGCAGCCTTAGTAAATGAAGTAAACACTGCTCATTTTGTTACTGATTTAAGCAAAAATATTTCATTAGCCCTAGCAAAAAAATAAATTATAGATAAAATGTTAGAAATGAAAATAAATGCTCTGGAGGAAGTGGTTCTGGCTATAGGTCAGGAAGTTCAAAATTTAAAAACACAACTCTCAGTTAAATGTCATGCTAGTTTTAAATATATCTGTGTTACTGCTCTAAAATATAACTTTTCTTTTAATTGGAATGCCACCAAAAATCATTTGTTAGGAGTTTGGAGAGATAAAGATATCTCTCATGTTATGGAGGCTTTACAGGACAAAATTACAGCAGTTAGTAAATCTCATTTAGATGTAAAAAAATTACAATCTTTGGCAGCATTATTTAAGCAAATCCTGGAGGCCCTCAATCCTCTGGATTGGATTCATGTAATAATTATAATTGCCATTGTCAGATCAATTCTCCCAATTCTTATTCTTATATTTCCAGTCATTTTCCGGATGATCTTTAGATTTGTCTCTTCTGTGCACCAAGACATTCATGAGTTTCAATTAAAAAATAAAAAAGGAAGAAATTCCATGACCTCTGACTCTGTTGAAAAAAATTATGAAGGAATTAGCCTAACTCCAAATACGCCCCATTTTACTGCCAGAGCTGGGATTTGAACTCAGGTCTGGGTAACTCTGTTGCACTGTGGGAGAAGGGGAAGATCACCATCCTTGAAGACTACACATTCAGGCCTGCTCCCAATACCTGAATTGAAGCCCAACACTGGCAAAAATCAGATGCCCACCTATTTTACACATAGGATCTCTATTTACATACATATGTGGAATTCATCATGCTTTCAGTTTAGTTATTTATTTTATTGTATCTTAGTCAGAGATGCATTTTGTATTTTATTGAGTATGATGATAGATATAAATGTGCTGACATGCATGACAACCTATTCCTATGTCTATAGAGTTGCCTATGCCTTGTCCATCTTAAATGACACCCAGGACTTTCACAGGACTGGAAATCAGGTGAACTGCTGTACTGCTCACATCAGGATTCATGTTTTGACAGTGTTGTGATTTGAACTCAGAACCTAGCAGGCCCAATTGGTGAAAGGGTCAAGGTGAGGACACTGGCCTGTGAGCAACTGAGGAGCTAGACCGTTTCGAGGACGTGTCACTGAGCACCAGGGAGGGCCCGGATGGGCATAAATTCATAGGTTAAACATAGGATATCTATTATTATATATGTGTGGACAGCATCTTGCATTCGGTGCACTTTTCCTTAATTTGTGTCTAATTCATGAAGATATTGTGTGTTTTACTGAATATGGTGACAGGTATAACTGTGTTGACATGGATGTCAACCTGTTCCCATGGATATAGAGTTGCCTATATAGTATGTACCATTCCTAGCTGAGAAGCAGGACTTTCACAGTACAGGAAAAGAGGAGGATCACTTGGCTTCTCACATCAGTATTCATCTTTTGACAGTGCTGGGATTTGAACTCAAGGCCTAGCAAACCCATGTGATGAATGGGTCATGTGAGTACACCAGCCTGTGGGCCAAAAGAAGGTTAGGTCTATTCCGGGACCTGAGATCAAGCCCTGCCTGGGCTGGCTTTGAACAGAGATCCTCAGATCTCAGCCTCACGAGTAGATAGGATTACAGGCATGAGCCACTGGCGCCCAGCACTAATATGATTTCTATGTACTCCTTTTCATGTGCCTGGCACAAGTCTGTTTCATGTACTCATCACTGGTCACCTAGTCTTAAACAACTTTTTACAAAGTATGTTTTTTCCCCCATAGTGTTTTCATATTGGTCCTCTCCATCAACAAATTACTGTTCCTTGTAAGTGTGCAGAGGGAAGAGCTCAGACACAAATTATAGTATCATTATTTACTCACTACATTGACTTTTGGCCTTACATTTCTCATCTATAAATGGATGTAATCTACCAGAAATATTGAAGAATACTTTGCTTCCTCCTAGAGCAATTAAAAAGAAAAGTAGAGTCCTTACATTTTCCACCTTAGCTTACAAATAAGGAAAGAGTCAAATTCAGTTTGTTGGTAAAAAGTCACAAATTGCTTCATGCAGAAATAAAAATAAAGTTTACCTCCTGGCTCTAAGGGTTGTGTCCTTTTAAGGCAACTACAGATATGTAAGTGGTATTATGTAAATTGGGTCATGTGTCCACATTTGTATTGAAGAACATACTCAACATATCATTGGAAAACATTGGTTATAGAATAGTATTTATATGAGAACGTTACTTGAACTAATGACACTAAGTTGAAAACTAATCTTATTCCATCAAAATTTTCTTATTGCTTTATGTGCTGCCAAGTGTTCTTCATAAATTTACACATAGATTTTCTTCAGTGAACTGGATAGAAACTAAAACTGACTAAGGATTTCTGCCTAATGAGTGAAGCATGCTTGAGGCTTGTGTTGTTATCTTCTAGGGATATATATCTAAGCTACTGGCTATGTGTGTGGTGAAAGGCTTTCTCCTAAGTTCCCAAGACTAGAACAAAGAAGATCATTTGATAACAAAGCACACACCTTATTATATTTTATCTATGTGGGATAATAAACATGTGAAAATAAACGATTTTATTTATAAGAAAACAATACCACCAAGAAAAGTGAGTATACATTAGAGAGACTGCAAGAACAACCTTAGGGATTTACTGTCTCACCTGATTATGTGATTATTATTTCTTGATATTGAAACTCTCCTTTTGTTATTCTTATTGTATATAATCCAACACTGTTTATTATTATGTATTCAATGTGGGAAATCTAAATTCAAAGATGTCTAAAAATTTTTCTTTTTCAATCATAACATTGCCATTATCAAGGTCACTCTGGTCATCATCATCTTCAACAAATTATTATTAGCATCATAAGTGCTAATTATTGAAAGTCTGGTATGTGTCTGTGATTTTGTATTATTTGTATTTTAATAATTTTAATATTACGACTGTTCATGCATCCATGTTAAATTTTTGAATAAATAAAGAAACAAAAACAAAACTAAACCATAACAGGTAGCTTGATTATGTGATTATAACAAATTATTGAACAGATTTTTGAAGCATTGCCCATTTCTAACCAATATGAATTAACTTCCCTTCTCCCTGTCATTACACACAAATACTTAAGGGTTCGAACAGAATTTTTTCAAGTAATATACTATAAATATTACTACTGCATCATGTGTATGTCTAAAATTACTTTGAAAATAATATATCCTACTTTCTATTGAAATATTAGTCATTTTACTCTAGGAAACATTTGGAAAAATAGACTATATCTTTGAAATGAAAAGGGTAAAAAATAGTAGCATAAAAGTTTTAGAGGGAGTGTATATATTCAGAAATATATATGTGTGTGTGTATAAATTTTGTATGTAGAAAGTCATACATTTTTAGAGGGAATTTGTCGTCATATATATATATATATATATATATATATATATATATATATATAAATTTATGTATAGAATTATGTGCATTATAGTGAAACAAACATCTTAAAATGTAATTAAAATAAAAAAAAATCATCAAACCAAGTGCCGGTAACTCATGCCTATAATTCTAGCTCCTTTGGTGGCTGAGATCTAACAATTGTTTTCACATCTAGCCCAAACAGAAAAGTACATGTTAGATTCTTATTCTCCAATTAACCTTTCAAAAACAGAAATTATCCCTGTGCTTCAAGTTGTACAGTGCTGGCCTTGAGCACAAAAAAAGCTTAGGGACAATGCCCAGGACTTGTAAACAACAACAACAACAACATGTCTCACATTAATTTCACAAAAGCATTTTTTAACTGCTGTGATCATTTCTTAGAAACATGAATATATGCCCTTGGAAATTTTTAAGTAAAAAGTATAGAATATTTATGTCTATGTTAAACACATGACTATTTAGATTGTTTAAGATATTTAGGTAATGATTAGGAATTAAGTATAATGATAGGTAGGGAATAATTGGGACTCGTCTTTTATTCTGTTTTATGATAGTGATAAAATGATACCTCTAATGATTATATAAAATTACTCTTGCTTGGTATTTGAATTATAATAAGTGATAAATATTTTTTGAAGTTTTTTTTAATTGTGAAAATACTGTACCAAGGGGTTATGATTACATGGGCAAGGTAATGAGTATATTTCTTTTCAAGCATTGTTGTCTCCTCCTTTGTTTCCTCTTCCCATCCCTTTCACCTCCCCCCACACTGATCCCCACCCCCTCCCTCCCCCATTCCCAGGCCAAAGTTGTAACATTCATTTTTCGACATAACAAAAAATAACTTCAGTTTTCACTGTATTTTATATTGGTATAATTTGTAGAGGGTTAGGGAATAAACAAATTGTTTTAATAGGAATACAGGTGGAACCATTGCAACAATGAAATGTACAAGTCGTTATGTTGAAAAATGAACTTTACAACTTTGGGGGGGGGAGAGGATTGGGTAATGGGAGTCTGGGAAGTGATGGGAGGCGGAAACAAAGGAGGAGTCAACAATGCTTGATAAGAAATGTACTCATTATCTTGTCTATGTAATTGTAAACCAACTGTACTGCATTTTCACAATAAAAAAAATACCTCTCAGTCCTATCTCTCAACATCACAGGATTTAACTCTCCAATTAAGAGACATAGACTGTCTAGTTGGAATAAAAGCAAAATCCTTCTATCTGCAGCCTTCAGGAGTCACATCTTGCCCATAAAAAAAAACACATTTTGAAAGTGAAAGACTGGAACATAATCGACCAAGTAAATGACCCCCATAAACACGTGGGATTTGCAATGCTAATATCAGATAAAATAGACTTCAAATTAAAATTCATGAGAAGAGAAAAAGAAGGTCGCTACATACTAATTAAGGGATCGGTCCTTCAGGAAAATATTACAATTCTAAATATCTATTTGTCAAACAATGGAGCATGCAAATTTATCCAAGAAACACTACTTTCCCTCAAAGCTCACATAGATCCAAAGAAATTAATTGTTGGGGACTCTAACACACCACTATCCCCACTAGATATATCAACTCGGCAAAAACTCAGTAAACTGCAGATCTAAACAACTGCAAGGATCAACTAGATTTAATAGACATCTAACAAATATTTCACCCAGCAGTATCAGAATACACCTTTGTCTCAGCAGCATATAGAACATTTTCAAAAACTGACCACACTTTAGGTCACAAAACAAAAGTCCAAATTCAGAAACATTGACGTTATACCTTGCATTCTCTCAGACCACAGGAAATAAAATTAGAATTCAGCGCCAAAAGCCACCAAAGAAATCCTGTAACACATGGATGCTGAACAACACACTGTTGAATCAGGAGTAAGTCATGTAACAGATTAGAAAGGAAATTAAAGTGTTCATGATATTCAACAAAAACAAGCACACAAATTACCAGTTCCCCTGGGACACAGAAAAGTCAGTACTCAGAGGCAAGTTGGAGATATATGAAACCAACAATTTAATGAGATATCAGCACCTCCTTGAAAAAGAGCAGCAAGATAAACACCAACCCAGTAGATGGAAAGAAATAATTAAAATTAAATGAGAATTAAATGAATTAGATTCCAAAAAAAAAAAAATAGAAAGAATCAATAAAACAAAGAGTTGGTTCTTCGAAAACATTAACAAAATTGACAGATCCTTAACAAATCTTATCAGAAAAAGAAAACTCACCCAAATAAATAAACTCAGAGATGAGAATGGAAACATCACCAGAGAAACAACCAAGATTCAGAACTTTATAAGGGAATATTTCTAAAAACTATGCTAATAAGTTTGAGAACAAGGCAAAAATGAACCTTTTCATAGCAAATATCGACATGCAGCTGAAACTAAACCAAGATGAGTTAAACGATTTTAACAGGCCCATATCAAGCATTAAGATAGAAACAGCAATAAGAGAAGTCCTATCTTAAAAAAGCCCAAGACCAGATAGATTTACATCAGAATTCTACAAGGCCTTCAACACAGAGCTCACACCAATACTACTCCAACTATTCAATGAAATTGAAAGAGAAAGTTCACTACAGAACTTACTCAATGAGGGCATCAAAACCCTCATCCCCAAACCAGGCAGGGACTCATCAAAAAAGAGAAGTTTAAACACATTTCTTTGATGAACATTGATGCAAAACTTCTCAAAAAAATTTTGTTCAATTGACTTCAACAATTCATACAAAAAATAATACACCACGATCAAACAAGATTCATTTCAGGGATGCAAAGTTGGGTCAATATACGCAAATCAATTAATATAATACATTGCAACAAGAGCAAGTATAAGAACCACATGGTTATCTCAATTACTTGAGAAAAAGCATTTGACAACATCCAACAATCCCTTTATGATGAAGGTTCTGGAAAAATTAAGAATGCAGGGAACATTCCTCAATAGAATAAAGGCTGTATAATGCAAACCTACAGCCAGCATTATACTTAATGGTGAAAAACTTCTTTAAAAAACCTCTTAAATCAAGAAGGGGACAACGGATTGCTGGGTCATGGGGAAGCTCTATGTGGAGGCTTTTGAGGAAACTCCATACTACTTTCCTAAGTGGTTGAACAAATTTACACTCCTACCAACAATGCAGTAAGGTTCCCTTCTGTCCACATCCCCTCCAGCATCTGTTGTTATTAGAGTTCTTGATATTAGCCATTCTAACTGGAGTGAGGTGGTATCTCAATGTTGTTTTGATTTGCATTTTTTTATGGCTAGGGAGGTTGAGCATTTCTTAATGTAACTATTGGCCATCTTTCTTTCCTCTTCAGAGAAGTTTCTCTTTAATGCTTTAGGCCACTTATTTATTGGGCAGTTGTTTCTTTGAAGATTTGTTGTTGGGGGATTTAATTTTTTGATTTCCAAGTATATTTTAGATATGAGACCCTTGTCCATTGTATGGCTAGTGAAGATCTTCTCCCAATCCGTGGGCTTTCTATTGATCTTACTATCTATGACCTTTGCCATGCACAAGCTCTGCAATTTCATGCAATCCCATTTGTCCAAACTTTCTTTGATTTGTCGTGTTTCTGGGTCTCCATTAAGAAAATTTCGGCCTGTGTGTCATTTACCCAAATGTTCACAAAAAAGACCACACTAAAGCTACCAGCAGGACTATGTTTATTGTAGCATTATTTACTATAGCGAAGATATGGAACCAACCCAGATGCCCCTCAGTAGATGAATGGATCAAGAAAATGTGGTATATATACTCAATTGAATTCTAAGCCTCCATGGGAAAGAATGGCATTGCCCCATTTTGTTAGGAAATGGAAAGGCTTGGAAAAAATTATATTAAATGAAGTAAGCCAGGCCCAAAGAAACATATGTCCCAGTATCGTGTATATGTCTGAGTCAAGCAGAAAAGGTCAGATAATTTGATGTTAGGGAAATGAACCCTAAGATATTTATTCAAATGTTATTTTTTCCTTCATGCGATTGTTTCTAACACAATTGTAAAATTATTTCTTTGTTGCTTTGTATGTCCTTCCCTCACAGTATAATCCCTGCTTTCACTGTATAATTTGTATAGGGGAAGGGAAAACAAATCGTTTAAATACGGATACACGTGGACCCATTGCAACAATGAGCTGTAAAAGTCGTTATGTCGAAAAAGAACGTTATAACTTTGGTGAGGGGGGGTTTGGGTGGGGGCCGAGGGGAGGATGGGAAGGGATGGGAAGGGGAAACAAAGGAGGAGATTACAATACTTGATAGAAATGTATTCATTATCTTGCCCATGTAATTGTAACCCATCTGTAAATATTTTTACAATAAAAAAAGAAAGGGACAAGGATGTCCACTCTCTCCAGTTTTTTTCAATTTAGTATTAGAATGCCAAGCTACAACAATAAGACACGGTGCAAACATAAAATGGATCCAAATAGGGAAAGATTAAGTAAAACTAGCCCTCTTTGTAGATGACATGATCTTGTATGTAAAGAATCCCATGAAATCCACTCCCAAATTACTCATAGTGATTCAAAACTTTGGCAAAGTTGCCGGTTATAAAATTACAACTCAAAGACAACAGCTTTTCTCTAATCCAACAATGAGAAAAGTGTGGCTTAAACCAGGAAAACAATTCCATCTATAATAGCCCCCCCAAAAAAATAAAACACCTAGGAATTAATAAAAAATGAAGGACCTTTTTGATGGAAACATTTTGATTTTTGTCAGTCATGGGTCTTGAACTCTGGGCCTGGGTGCTGTCCCACAGGTCTTCAGCTCAAGGCGAACTCTCTATCACTTGAGGCACAGCACCACTTCTGGTTTTCTAGTGGTTTATTGGAGATTAGAGTCTCACGGACTTAACTTCCCTGGCTAGCTTTGAACCATGATCGTCAGATCTCAGCCTCCTGAGTAGCTAGGATTACAGGCATGAGCCACCAGTGCCCGGCTGATGAAAACTTTAAAAACCTGAAAAAAAATCAAAACAGTACCTAGAAAGTGGAAAAACCTCCCATGCTCCTGGATTGGAAGGATCCACATTGTGAAAATGGCAATACTTGCCAAGGCTATCTACAAATTCAATGCAATACCTATCAATATTCCAACCTTATTCTTCAAGGAAGTAGAAGAGGCAATCCAAAAATTCATACAGAATAATGAAAGATCCCGAATAGCAAAAATGATCAAAAATAGAAAGAAAATTGCTGGAGGAATATCAATACCAAATTTCAAACTCTACTACAACACCATTGTAATCAAAACACCTTGATACTGACACAAGAACAGACTTCAGGACCAATGGAATATAATTGAAAATCCAAAAATGAACCTACAGACCTACAGCCATCTAATATTCGATAATGGAGCTAAAAATTAGAATGGAAGAAAGACAGCCTCTTCAGTAAATGGTGCTGGCAAAATTGATTAATCACTTGTAGAAAACCAAAGCTACAACCTTATATATCACCCTGTACCAGAATCAACTCCAAATGGATCAAAGACCTCGGAGTCATAGCAGACACACTGAAAACATTACAGGATGGAGTAGGAGAAACCCTAGGTCTCCTTGGCGTAGGCCGAAATTTTCTAAATAGAGACACAGAAATAAAAGCAATCAAAGAAAGGTTGGACAAATGGGATGGCATGAAGTTGCAGAGATTCTGCATGGCAAAGGACATAGCTAGCAAGATCAATAGAAAGCCCATGGATTGGAGAAAGATCTCTAGCCATATCTAAAATATACCTGGAAATCAAAAAATTAAATCCCCTAACCACAAATCTTCACACAAACAACTGCCCAATAAATAAGTGGGCTAAAGCCTTAAAGAGAAACTTCTCTGAAGAGGAAATAAGGATGGCCAGTAGATACATGAAGGAATGCTCAACCTCCCTAGCTATAAAATAAATGCAAATCAAAACAACATTTAGATTCCACCTCACCCCTGTTAGTATGGCTATAATCAATAACCCTAACAACAGATTCTGGATGGTATGTGGACAGAAGGGAACCCTACTTCATTGTTGTTGGGCGTGTAAACTTGCTCAACCACTTTGGAATGTAGTATGGAGATTCCTCAAAAGACTCCACATAGAGCTGCCCTATTTCCCAGCAATACCACTTTTGAGCATTTACCCAAATGATACCAGCACGACTGTGTTTATTGCAGCATTATTTACCATAGGTAAGATATAGAACCAACCAGATGCCCTTCAGTAGATGAATGGATTAAGGAACTGTGGTATATATGCACAATGGAATTCTATGCCTCTATCGGAAAGAGATTGACATTGCCCCATTTCTTAGGAAATAGAAAGACTTGGAAAAAATTTAATTAAGTGAAGTAAGCCAGCCCCAATGAAACATAGGTCCCATGGTTTCCCTTATTTGCAATTATGTATATTTGTGAGACAAGCAGAAACGGTCAGATAAATTGATGTGAGGTGAAATGAACACAAATATAAGTATTCAATTTTTTTTCTTTCTTGTGATTGTTTCTAACGTTTATAAGATGATTTCTTTGTTGCTTTGTTCGTCCCTCTCCGACAGTATAACCCTGTTTTCACTATATTTGATGTTGGTATTATTTGTGGAGGGGAAGGGAAAAAAAAACAAATAGTTAAATAGGGATACAGATGGACCCATTGCAACAATGAGCTATACAAGTCGTTATGCTGAAAAATGAACTTTACAACTTTGGCCTGGGGGGGTAGGTAGGGGGACACATGATGGGGGGATGAAAATGGATGTGAAAGGGAAACAGAAGAGGAGGCAACAATGCTTGATAAGAAATGTACTCATTACTTTGTTCATGTAATTGTAACCCCTCTGTACAGTATTTTCACAATTAAAAAAAGAAATATACTATTCAGGAAAAAAATATATAGAATTAGGGGCTGGAAGGTGGCTCATTTGTAGAGCACTTGCCGTGCATGTTTGAGGCCCTGGGTCCAATTCCTCGGCACCCACATAAGCGAAAAGAAAAAAAATCAGCAAGTGGCGCTGTGGCTCAAGTGGTAGAGCACTAGCCTTGAGCTGAAGAGCTGAGGACAGTGCCCAGGCCAAGAGTTTCAAGCCCCATGAGCCCCAAAAGATATATAGAGAGAGAATTATAAGATTTAAAAATACTTAAGACTCAGGATCAATGTAGCATTAACAAATACATCCCCTTTATCTGTTGCATATATTTTCACTTCTGTTATAGTGTACTTTGAATTATGAAAGGTTATCATTTGATATTATCCGACTTATTCTTGCTTTTCTTTAGCTGCTAATGAGCATCCTGAGCATGTAGGATTACAGGAATAACCTATTGGTGCATGTTTGTCTTTCAATATTTAAGGGTTTTCTTCTTTCCTTTGAATTCAAACATTGTCCTGTCAGTAATTGTGCAAATTCTCCGATTGCTGTTCTCAAACATGATAAGCATCTGTTCGATGGGTAATTGTCCTGTTCATTGCGGTTAACATAATTTTCATTGTTCTTCTATTGATTTGCCCTTCCTAATTATTTCATATGATGATTAGAATATTTAATATATAGACTTCGATTTTGCCTCTATGGAGATTGTCAAAAGAATGTTTTAAAGATTCTTATAGAGACAGAATTGTGAACTTTATACATAAAAACGAAAAAACTTTTAGTTGGCCCTTTGTTCCTATGATGAAATTTTTAAAAATAGGATTTAAGATATGGTAATATATTTTTAAATGCATATGAACAAAAAATATGATATCAGCAAAATTTTCCCTAGGTGACTGGCCCATTTATTCCCCCACCCCACTTTTCCCGGTTCTGGAGCCTAGAAAGGAAAAGGAAAATTTGTGTGATTATTAAACATTGTGAAATTCGCCAACTAACTTTTCAGAAGCTGTAGAGGGTTAGGATGTAGAACTGTGTTAGAGACCAAGCGTTTTATATCAAGGCCCCTGCGCTGGATCTTCAGCACTGAGAAAAGAGGAGGAGGAGGAGGAGGGAGGAAGGAAGGAAGAAGAAGAAGAAGAAGAAGAAGAAAGAAGAAGAAGAAGAAGAAGAAGAAGAAGAAGAAGAAGAAGAAGAAGAAGAAGAAGAAGAAGAAGGAAGAAGAAGAAGAAGAAGAAGAAGAAGAAGAAGAAGAAGAAGAGAGAGAAGAAGAAGAAGTAGAAGAAGAAGAAGAAGAAGAAGAAGAAGAAGAAGAAGAAGAAGAAGAAGAAGAAGAAGAAGAAGTAGAAGAAGAAGAAGAAGAAGAAGAAGAAGAAGAAGAAGAAGAAGAAGAAGAAGAAGAGAGAAGAAGAAGGAGGAGGAGGAGGAGGGGAGGAGGAGAGGAGAAGGAGGAGGGAGGAGGAGGAGGAGAGGAGGGGAGGAGGAGGAGAGGAGGGAGGAGGAGGAGGAGGAGGGGAGGGGGGGGAGGAGGTAGGAGGAGAGGAGGAGGAGGAGGAGGAGGAGGAGGAGGGGAGGAGGGAGGAGGAGGAGGGAGAAGGAGAAGGAGAAGGAGGAGGAGGAGGAGGAGGAGGAAGGAAGGAAGAGGAGGAGAGGAGGAGGAGG
>NW_027204617.1:0-7500 GCF_024711535.1 Dipodomys merriami
GGGAGATCTGTTGAGGTGGGGGTTCACTCTGGACCAAACCACCACAGAGGTTGGTAGGAGGGAGAGGAGGAAGGCCAACGGTGAAGAAATGGATTTAAGCCATTTGGTGGTGGGCCTGCTATGTGCTAGGCATGCTGCACACTCACTGTGTGCACAGTCAGCCCAGTGAGGCCATGTGAACTCTCCTTGTCCAGATGAGGGGGAGTGACTTGTCCTGCAGCGCCATAGAAGGAAAGCCAGTCAGTGTCACATACCAGCTCCTGTTTGTTGAATGAGGAATGAGTGAATGAATGAATGTCAGTGATCTGCAGTGCTGGAGACTTCCGAAGCAGACTCAAGCTGAGAATATAAGAACGTGGCATTTTAGAGAAGTGGAGGAGACCATAAAATGTGTTCCAGTCCCCAAGGGGCCACGCCCAGCCCCTCCCCAGGGCTCTGAGATTGTCTGGCCTTGGGAAGGGCTCCCCGCTTATCTTGGGGAGAGTGAAACTATAAAACGCTTTATAGCTTTGAGATCACTTGTGGCAGAGACCAGGAAGAAGGCAAAGCCCTAGGCCAAGAAAAGTCAAGGGAACATGTACTTCTAACCCAGGCCCTGTGGGGACTGTCGTCAGGCCTGGTCACCCACATATTTCACGTAAGCCCCAAGAGGATGTGGTTGGTACAATACTTTAAAACTTCTATGCCAGCTGGGCCCTGGTGGCTCACACCTGTAATCCTAGCTACTTAGAAGGCTGAGAACTGAGGCTCAGGGTTCAAAGCTAGCCAGGCAGAGAAGTCCATAAGACTTCTATCTCCAATAAACTACTCCTAAAAAGCTGAAGTGGTTTTGGGGCTCAAGTGGTAGAGTGCTAGTAGCCCTGAGCACAAATAGGTTCAGGGACAGTGCCTAGGACCTGAGTTCAACTCCAGGACCAGCAAAACAAACAAACAAACAAACAAAACTTCTAGGTCAGCCAAGTGCTGGCAGCTCACAACTGTAATCCTAGCTACTCAGGAGACTGAGATCTGAGAATCACTGCTCAAATCCAGCCTAGACTTGAAAGTCCATGAGAGTTAATCTCCAATTAACTACCAGAAAACAAGAAGTGGAGCTGTGGCTCAAAGTGGTAAAGTGCTAGCCTTGAGCAAAAAGAGCTTATGGACAATGCTTAGGCCCAGAATTAAAGCCTCCAACAAAAACAAATAAACAAACAAACAAGCAAACAAAAAACTTCTATTCCATCCCTTTTCCATGTTTAGGATGTCTCTGACAATAGGCTGTGTCTTCAAATTGGTGGCTGTTGATTAGATCAAGCAGTTCTGGTCATTGGACACCTGTATTTTCCTTCTGTTTCATCATCCATGATTTATAGATCATCTGAGAAGGGACATGTGTGAGGCCTGGCTCCCTCCTGGACCTGGTGTTGCTACCTTTTGACACAAGAAACATTGGAGGTAGAGCAAGCAGGTGGAAAGCATCTGAAGACAGCAATGAGATTCTCTTCCCAGAAATGCAGTATGAGGGAGGTGTGTCCCACAGTGTGGAGGATCATTCTGTGTGAAAAACACAGGAGGAGCTGGGTGCTGGTGGCTTGCCCCTGTGATCCTAGTTACTCAGAAGAGCTGAGATCTGAGGATTGAAGGGCTGGAAAGTCCCTGAGACTCTGATCTCCAATTAACCACCAAAAAAAGCTGGAAGTGGAGGTATGGCTCAAGTGGTAGAGCGCTATACTTGAGGGGGAGGGGAAGTTAAGGCACACTGTCTAAGCCCTGGGTTCAAGCCCCAGGACTGGCACAAAAAAATGTACAGGAAGCTGGGCGCCAGTGGCTCACCCCTATAATCTTAGCTACTCAGAAGGCTGAGATCTGAGGATCGCGGTTCAAAGCCAGCCTGGGGAAGGAAAAGTCCGTGAGACTCATCTCCAATAAACTACTCAGAAAACTGGAAGTGGTGCTGTGGCTCAAGTGGTAGAGCCCTAGCCTTGAGCTGAAGAGCTGAGGGACAGCGCCCAGGCCCAGAGTTCAAGCCCTGAGACCAACAAAAAAACAATGTACAGGAGTAACACATGCATTTTTCTATTGTTGTTTTGTCACTGTTGGGGTTTGAATTCAAGGCCTTGCGCTTGCTAGGTGGGTGCTACCACTCGAGCCACACCTTTCATCCCTTTTTGCTGTATTTTTGAGGCAAAAACTTGTGGTTTTGCCTGGGCTGGCTTGAACCATGATCTTCCTACTTATGCTTCCCACATAGCTGGAATGACAGGTGCACCACTACCTCAGCTTTATTTGCTGAGATCTGATTTTGCTGACATTTTGCCTGGCTGCACTGCAATCTTTGCCCCTTGAATAGCTGGGATTATAGGTGTGAGCCACTCTACCTGGTGATAGGTACATTAAAAAAAAAAAACTAAAATTGGAAGCTAGGTATGACAGCACAGATCTGTCCAGCATTTAAGAGGCTGAGCCAGGGGACCTTAAATCCAAGTCCAGTCTGATCCACAAGAAAACCAAAATCAAACAAACTAACAAATAAAACAAATAAAAAACTCTTTTTTTTCAAAGGGCTAGGTATGGTAGCATATGCCTGTAATCCTAGATACTGTGGAGGTATAGTAGCATAAAGGTCTGGGGCTGACCCTGTGGTAAAAAGGGAGAAACTGGGCTGGGAAGGTGGCTCAGTGGTAGAGCGCTTGCCTTGCATGCATGAGGCTCTGGGTTCGATTCCTCAGCACCACATAAGCAGAAAAAGCCGGAAGTAGCGCTGTGGCTCAAGTGGTAGAGAACTAGCCTTGAGCTGAAGAGCTGAGGAACAGTGCCCAGGCCCAGAGTTCAAGCCCCACAACCAACCAAAAAAAAAAAAAAATAGGGAGAAGCCCCATCTGAAAAATAATGAAAGCACAAAAGGTCTGTGTATATGGCTCAAATACTAGTTCACCTGAACATAAGTAGTGATAGATGACCTGATTAGAAAGCATGGGGCCCCGAGTTCAAACCCCAGTCTTGCCAAAAAGAAAAAGATTATATATATATATATATACATATATATATATATATATATATATATATATATATATATATATAAAATCTCAGTATCTAAGAGCTAGTTTTTGTTGTTGTTGAGACAGGATGGCTTCACACTTGAAATCGTACTGCTTCAACCTGCTGGGATTACAGGAATGTGCTACCATACCTAGCTCCAAGAGCTCTTTTAACAAATAAAAAAGAACAAGTCTGTATAGCAAGAAAGTATCCTGTCATCCTTTAATCAGCATGTACTTGGTTTTTTCATGTATAAATAGAGCACTAGTCTTCCTCACGATGGCAGCATCTGAGCTCAGGCTGCTTACAGGGAACACAGAGGATACAGAGGGCAAGGCAGGACTGAGCCATGGGGCTGGGACTCCCTCCCACAGCATATGTTGGGCTCTTTCTAACATCCCAGCCTGTCTGGGATGCAGACTAGCCCCGGCCCTTGTCTTGGCCCAGCCACACAGCTCCAACTCTGCCACCCCTCAATGGGCTCTGGAAAACAGTGACCTGCAGTTATTCAAAATGTAAGTCGATGAAGACTTTCAGGAAGCCTGCGGTTCCAAAGGACCAGCCGCTCTGGATCCTACTGCCCATGTTAGCAACTGAACCTGACCCAGACCACCCCAACCTGGACTGTCACACACCTCTGATGCCCTTCCTTGGACCTCAGCGTAAGTGTCCAGCACAGCATCGCCTTTCATGGTCTGGTCTCGGTGGCCTGGACTCACCTCATTTTCCAGATGAGGAACCTGACCCCCAGCAAAGATGTCTGTAAATCATATAATCCTGAGATATCTAGCATTATGGCTCTGATTCTAACTTCTTTTTTCGTTGTTTTGTTTTTTAAATTTTTGTGCCAATCCTGGGACTTGAATTCAGGACCTGGGTACTGTCCCTGAGATTTTGCGCTCAAGGTTAGCACCCAACCACTTGAGCCACAGCTCCACTTTTGGCTTTTTTTTTTTTTTTTGGTAATTCATTGGAGGTAAGAGTCTCACAGATGGACTGGGAAGGTGGTTTACTGGTAGAGTGCTTGCCTAGCATGCATGAAGCCCTGGGTTTGATTCCTCAGTACGACATACACAGAAAAGGCCAGAAGTGGCGCTGTGGCTCAAGTGATAGAGTGCTAGCCTTGAGCAAAAGAAGCCCAGGGACAGTGCCCAGGCCTGAGTTCAAGCCCCAGGACTGGCCAAAAAAAAAAGTCTCACAGACTTTTCTAACCAGGCTGGATTTGAACCACAATCATCAGAGCTCAGCCTCCTGAATGGCTAGGATTACAGGCATGAGCCAGCAGTGTCTGGCTGGTTCTAACATCTTAGGATTCATTAATAAGCAAATGTTTTGGCTTAGCAACTCACCTCTACCTAGCAGTGCTGGGAGAAAACAACCCCAGTGTCTGCCCACGTATGGCAAATGAGCTGCTAGGTCCCAGACAGGTACAGGGGGGTCCCGGAAGACAGAGTGGGCACTGTGTTGTGGGTGGGCACAGAGGCTGCGTGGGGGCGGAGGGAGGGACAAGGCACCAACCCAGATTCATCGAAGAGAGCAGAAATGGCTTTGTGATGCTACAGGAAGAGAAGATATTTCTCCCAGGGGACGAATGCTGGTGCAGACTGGGTTGCAAGCAGCAAAAGACCAGGGGTGAGGGAGAGAGTTGTGAGGTTGTGTATGGAAGGGGTGCAGAAGAGGGATGGAATGACGAGAGACTATGGCCTTGTGACAGAGGACCAAGTAAAGAGTTTCTAGGAGTTTGACCTTCATCCCGAGGGCAAAGGGAAGCCAGTGGAGTTTAAAGGGAAAAGTGATAGCTTGGTAGTTCAGGAAGATGCCTCGGGATGCTGAGTGCTGGTTTGGAAAGAGAAGAGAAAGGCTGAATGGAGACCCAGGTGAGAGAGGAGGCCTGAATGGACGGAGGCTGGCATTATCCGGTAACTGAAGAGGGGTGGGGGTGGCTACACTGGTACTTCGTTTGGGGGCCTGGGCACTGTCCCTGATTTTTTTTTTTCTGCTCAAGGCTAGCACTCTACCACTTTGAGCCACAGTCCCACTTCTGGTTTTCTGGTGGTTAATTGGAGTCTCACGGACTTTCCTGCCTGAACTGGCTTCAAGCCATGATCCTCAGATCTCAGCCTCCTGAGTAGCTAGGATTACAAATCTACTCTTTACCTGACTTATGTCAACATAACCCCTCTGTACATCACCGTTATAATAACAATGTCACCCCTTCCCTCCCTCTTTCCCAGTTTTTCCCTCCCATCTCCACCTACAAGTTGTATAGTTCATTTTCAATATAGTGTCTAGTGAGTACCACTGCTGCATTGGTTCACCTTTTGTGCCTCCATTTCCTTTTTTTTTGGGGGGGGGGAGTCCGGTCGTGGGGCCTGAACTCTGGGCCTGGGCGCTGTCCCTCAGCTCTTTAGCTCAAGGCTAGCGCTCTACCACTTGAGCCACAGTGCCACTTCCGGCTTTTTTCTTTTTGCTTATGTGGTGCTGAGGAATCGAACCCAGGGCCTCAGGCATGCAAGGCAAGCGCTCTACCACTGAGCCACCTTCCCAGCCCTCTGCCTCCATTTCTGTGCCCCCCCTTGCCCTTCCAAAGACATAAATGAATAAACAAGACAAAAAGAAAAGAAAACAAAAACAGCATTAAAGACAAAAGACCTCTTGTTTCCATTTCCTAGGGTTCATTTTGATCAATATTATTTCATATGATCAGAAGCACATGGGCATTGCACCTTTGTGTTCCTGCCCTAAGAGTCTTCTCCTTCGGCCTCACTGTGTGTGAATGCCTGAGACCTGTATAAGTTATCATGACTCAGTGTATTTTAGATCTAGCTTCCTCATATGAGAGAAAGCATGCCCTTTGTATTTCTGAGCTTGGCTTACCTCACTTCATATGTTTAGTTCTAGGTCATCCAGTTCCCTGTAAATGACATTCTTTCCAATGGCTGTGTAAAATTCCATTAAACAGTTCACAATTCCGCCACATAAAATGTTCGCCAAGATGATCTCCAACCTCATGTAGTCCTTCAGCCCTGCCTTGCAAGACTCAGTTTCCCATGTTTGAAAGCTTCCTTTCAGCTCTGAGGGTGGGACCTGTTTGGCATCCTCACCACAGCAATCAAATGGTCTGGGTCCTAGTGGAGGGTATGTTTGATACGCAGGGCATTGTGGGAAAGAGCCAGGGTTGTGGAGAACAAGAAGTAGAGAAGGCAGAGCCGCGCCCTTGTCTGCTCCTGGTTGCCTAGCTTCTGGGTGTCTGGGATGCAGGTTTATTTGTTTTCAGGCACTGGTGTTGGCAAAGGGATTTTTCTGGCCAGCTCTTCCACTTCTCTCTGGCTCTTAGGTCCCCCACCCCTGGGGCCTCAGCTCCCAGCTAGGGATGGTGGCTTTTCTCTAACAGATCTGAGCTCAGCCAAGGCCAGGAGTCCGTGAGCTCCACCGGTAACCAGCCCACACCCCCTCTAGGCCATTCCCTCCTTAGATGCTAACAAGAGCCAGTTCTTGGAGATGGAAATTCTCTGTGTCCCCAAAATAGCACTTTTTTTTTTTCGCTAGTCCCAGGGCTTGAACCCAGGGCTCCAGCACTGTCCCTGAGCTTCTTTGGCTCAAGGCTAGCACTCTATCACTTGAGCCACAGGGCTACTTCCAGCTTTTTCTGTTCATGTGGTGCTGAGGAATCAAACCCAGGGCTTCATGCATGCTAGGCAAGCACTCTACCACTGAGCCACATTCCCAGCCCTGCATATGATCTTCCAAACCACATAAGAGCTCTTTTTCACAATGGCTTCTTTCTTTCTTTCTTTCTTTCTTTCTTTCTTTCTTTTCTTTCTTTCTTTCTTTCTTTCTTTCTTTCTTTTTGTTGTTGTTGTTTTTTGGTCATGGGGTCTGGGCGCCATTCCTCAGTTCTTCAACTCAAGGCAAGCGCTCTACCACTTGAGCCACAGCGCCACTTCCAGTTTGCTGGTGGTTTATTGGAGATAAGAATTTCATGGACTTTCCTGCCCGGGCTGGCTTTGAACCGCGATCTCAGCCTCCTGAGTCGCTAGGATTACAGGCATGAGCCACCAGCACCTGGCCACTCTGCCTATTTCTTTGGACACAGTAGGTGCTCCAAAAAAGCAAAATTGAGTCTGATTTGAAGCTAAAGTGACCTAGGCGAACATACACATTACACTGGAAAGCAGATCTTTGGATGAGAGGAAGGAGTAGCCACGGCTAGGGGGGAGAGGAAGACCTACTTGTTATTTTATGCCCTTTTGCCCTGTTTGAATGTTTCCTTTTCACCAAATGCACACAGCAGAGACAATCAATGGAACAAACAGCCACAATTAAACAAACAGCTCCGCCTGCCAGTTTCTTTTGTAACTCTATCTCCGATGTTCCTTCTGGCGAAATAGCTTTTCCTGATGTCTTCATCCATCTTGTTGCTATGAGAAAATACTGGAGAGCAGAGGATCATGGTTCTACAGGCTGCCGGGTTTAAGA
>NW_027204617.1:12500-23989 GCF_024711535.1 Dipodomys merriami
TTTCTGGTAAAGCCTTCTGTTCCTCCATGCCAGAGGGCCACATGGCTGCAAGAAGAAGCAGAAACAGCAAGCCAACAAGGCAGCTTCCCAGGAGGCATGTGCTGACCCCCTAGAAAGGGCCAAGAAGCTCCCAGACCGCTTGCCTGTCTAATGAACCACATTCCAGGGCATTCTGGAACATTCACTTCCCAGACTTGTTTTTGAAGAACTCTCCTACTCTCTGTGACCAGCACATTGAAAAAGCCAGCCTGCCACATAATGAAAGCACAGCCTTATTTTTGTCACCCAATGTCCCTTTCAAAATGTACTCAGTGGAAACCACACACACATACACACACACACACACACGCACACATAGAGTTTCCCTGCTGCTGAGTGACAAATCTCAGCAGGTAGACAGTGCTCTGGTCACCTTAGGTGACAACCAACCATCATTTTAGGAATTTAAATGTCCAGTCCAGCTAGTAACTGAAAATCCTGATTTGAGTTTAAGCCTTGTCCATGTCCCCAGCTTGGTAGACAGGATGAGTAGCTAACTCCTTCTCCTCCTCTCCTCTCCTCCCCCAGGTGGGACTGGGGGCCAGGTAGTGGTGAGGAGGGAGAGGAAAGGTCACCTGAGCTGCCACCAGCCTGGCTGGCTTTGAACTGGCTGAACCCAGCAGGCATTTAGAGCTTTCCCCTTGCTGTTTCCGTATGAGGTTGTGGGCGCCAGTGACACGGGCGCCCCCTACAGGCTCCTCACACCCTTGACGTGAGGCTAGAGCGGCACTCTTGACCTGCAAAGGGTGTGAGTGTGTGTGTGTGTGTGTGTGTGTGTGTGTGTGTGTGTGTGTATACTTCTCTCTCTGGAGGTCCTTTGCAGCCTCTTTCTCAATCCCCAAGAATCTAACACCCATCCCCACCCTGGCTTCTTCTGGCTGCCCCCAGCTCCCCTCCGGGGTGCCCCAGGGGCAGGACCCATGCCAAGCCCTTATAGGAACTCTCTGCCCATGCAGGCCCATGGGAAACACTTAAGCACTGACTCCCAGAGCTTCCTGGAGTGTGGCTGACTTTGGCACATGCACACATGCGCACACACACACACACACACACACACACACACACACACACACACACACACACACGCTCTTCTGGCTCCTTCACCACTGCCCCTGGGTAGCCAGTTCCCATCAGCCCAGCTGTCCCTTGACTCCACATTTAAGCTCTCATAGGAGTACTTCCCTGCCAGGGGAGTGCCCCTTCCCCATCCTGCCCTCTACGTTCTCCTATGGCCAAGGTGAACCCTTTCGTCTCTCCTCTAGATCTATGGGTGAGTGTCGGGGTGATAATAAATGCTGGGGGTGGGTTTACTGCTCACGGCCAAATCTTAGCAGTTGTGAGTCTCACACTGTGCCCTTAAAAACTGATCACTAGGCCGGGCACCCGTGGCTCACGCCTGTAATCCTAGCCACTCAGGAGGCTGAGATCTGAGGATTGAGGTTCAAAGCCAGGTGGGGCAGGAAAGTCCATGAGACTCTTATCTCCAATTAACCACAAGAAAAACCAGAAGTGGTGCTATAGCTCAATGGTAGACTGCTAGCCTTGAGCTGAAGAGCTCAGGGACAGCACCTGGGCTCAGAGTTCAAGCCCCATGACCAATGAAAACAAAAAAAAAAAGAAAAAGAAAAAGAAAAAAAGAAAAAAAAACCCTGAGAACTGGTTGTCCCTGCAGAACTTTCTTGCAACACTATACCATGCACAATACCTCTTGAGCCTCAGTTTCCTCAATCTTTACCCATTAGGGATACTGCACTGAAAAAAAGTGACCAGTGAATTCACGGAGCATCGCTAGGTCTGACACACTTAGGCTAGCACTCCAAAGCCACAGATTTGCAGCTCCTACTATGTGTGACATTTACCGGTGACTTGACCTCTGTGTGTCCTCATCTGCCACATGGCACTCAGAAGAGCCTCTACTCTAGACCTCTCTGAGGCTTTCATTGAATGAATATGTATAAAATGCTTAGCTTGGGGGTGGGGAAGGTGGCTTAGTGGTAGAGTGCTTGCCTAGCATGAATGAAGCCCTGGGTTTGGTTCCTCAATACCCCATACGCAGAAAGAGCCAGAAGTAGCACTGTGGCTCAAGTGGTAGAGAGCTAGCCCTGAGCAAAAGAAGCTCAGGGACAGTGCCCAGGCCCTGAGATCAAGCCTCAGGACTGGACCTTGTGGGGCACGGGGTCCAGGCTGGATGGTGTCCACACGAGGGAAGGTGGCTTTTACACTCCTGTGAATTGAGCAAGGAGTGTGGGATCTTCACTCCTCCTGTCCTCCTCCCCTCAGTCCAGGCCCTGGTTTGGAAAACCTTCAATCTGGCAGGGATCCAGGGCCCCTGGGAACAGAGAGGACGTCCTGTCCCTCCAAGCAACCATGCCGACTCAGAGAAATCAATGTGTGCCCACAAAGCCACAGCTGCGGCTCTGGCCTCTTCTGGGAAATCTGCACACACAACTCCAGAGCAGATGTTTACTCCTGGGCAGCTCCATCCTGGGGCACGATTCCGACACCTTCAAGCTCACCAGCCTCGTGGGTCACGAGCGCCACACGACCCTACAACTGAGGTCAGGTGCCTCTGACACCTGTCAAGCACCCACTCAATCCCCCACCTCCCCACTCCTCCAGACCACTGGTTGGGCAACCCCATGACCTCAGCCTGGATCAGCCGCAGCAGGTGAGCACTGTTGAAGAGCACAGGACATTTTGTTCTTTTGAAGCTGAAGAACCAGAGTGCAAACCCCGCCCACCCTCCCCGCCACTTATTTTGTTGTAACTTTTGGCTGTGTGCCTTCACCTCTGTGAGGTCTGGGTTTTCTGTTCATCACACGTGGACTACTAACGGCCCCCACCTTGCAGAACTGTCCTGTCAAGGTGCGCCACTCATGCGAGCAGGTGCACCACCAAGAGGAGATGTTACTGCAAATGGATGGACATGAGGCATAAAAGAAAAGAGCAGCTTATGGGGGCTGGGAAGGTGGCTCAGTGGTAGAGTGCTTGCCTCGCATGCATGAGGCCCTGGGTTCGATTCCTCAGCATCACATACACAGAAAAACCAAAGTGGCACTGTGGCTCAAGTGGTAGAGCACTAGCCTTGAGCTAAGGAGCTCAGGGACATCACCCAGGTCCAGAGTTCAGCCCCACTACTGACACAAAAGAAAAAGAGCAGCTTATGTGAAGCCCTGGGTTCAATCTGAAGTCCTATGAAACAAAAGCACAAACAGAAACAGCGGGAGGTACACACCAGAGTGTACATAGACATACACAGGAGAGCCTGGCTGCCTGGATTAGAAACTAGGCTACTCTATCATGGGCAAGCTTTTGTCCCATTTACTGTCAGATGAGACAGTCATGTCCCAGCATGACTCGGTACACTGGCAACCGTGTCTGGCATGTCATAATCCCTAATAAGCATGATCAGTTTCTGATATGTCTTACCAGTTCAGAATGTGAGGCAAGTGTGTAGAAATCACACAGGCTCTTGACAGGACTCACAGGAAACTCATATTTACCTAGTGTGCATGCTAGGAGGCACACATTCTTAACCCATGTATATGTACACATGTGCAGGTGTATACAAAAGCAGTGATATAGGCAATTTTGTCTTTGGATTTTTTTGGCAAAAGCTTTATATTATAAAACAAGACCAATACAAAAACAATCACACAACTTAAATTTGTGGTTTAAAGTTTGTCTCAAGATAACTACCCTGGTAACCATTAACCCAGCCAAGCAATAAGACTTTTCTAGCCTTTCCAAGAGCCTTCCAAGTATTCCATCCTAATCTCAGCCCTTCCTTAAAGTAATGGAAAACGTATAATATTTCTTTCTTTTTTTCTTTTGGAAGTACTGGGGCTTAAGCTCAGGGCCTTGTGCTTGCCAGGTAAGTGCTGTAACTAGAGCCACACACCTTGCCTTTTTTGCTTTATTAATTTTTTTCCTGATAGGATCTTGTATATTTTGCCCAGGGCTGGCCTCAGACTATGAACCTCCTACCTAGGGTCTCCTGAAGGGCTGAGATGGTAGGCTTGTATCACCATGCCTAGAAAACTTGTCTCAATATTGAAGCAGCTCAAAAATATCTTTATGTTGGGGAGTGTGAAAACGGGCCAGGTAAGGAGATAATAAACGATTATCTCAGGGAACTTCATCCACCTTCAAATAAGAAGCCAGTAATTATGGCAAGAATCCTGTTGTGCACAAAGGAATACAGCACCAGGAGGGGTGGGGACTTGCCCGAGACCACACAGCTAAAGGCAGACTTAAGTGAATTTGTTGTTGTTGTTGTTGTTTGCGGGTTGTGGGGAATGAACTCTGGGCCTGGGCACTGTCCCTCAGCTCTTCAGCTCAAGGCTAGCGCTCTACCACTTGAGCCACAGTGCCACTTCCAGATTTTTTTTTCTGCTTATGTGGTGCTGAGGAATTGGACCCAGGGCCTCACCTTCCCAGCCCAAGACTAAGTGTACTTTGGATGAGAGTCTTCTCCTTGGAGCAGCCAGTCCTGAGGGCAGCTGTAGCAGGAAGAATTCTGGAATGCTAACCCTGAGGTCTGGGTTGGAACTCTGTTTATGGCACTGATTGCCACTTTTCCTTTCTTGAAACAGTAGGATTGCACACCGTGAGAATTTGATAAGAAAACGGCTATGAAATCCCCGGTACGTGGTAGTACGTCTTCAGAAAACGGCCTCTTTCTTTCCTTCTCTGGGCCTCAGTTTCCCCATCTGTACACCTGGATGGAGAAGCCCGGGGCGCTCCGCTTGCTCTCTTTCCAGCCGGGATCCTGCAGCCTCACGGAGCCGCCGCCAGAGGGAGGCAGAACGCCGGCAACGCCGGGAGACGTCGCGCACGCGCACTCCCGGAGACGCCGCGCCCGCCCACGTGCACGTCACTTCCGGCGCGGGGGGCCGGGCCGGCCGGGCGGGAGTGCGGGTCGGTTCTGTGCGTGCTGCTAGACGAGGTGCCAGCCGCCGATTGACCCGCGCTCCGCCCTGCAGCCGGGCCGGTGAGTGCCGGCGAGGCCGGGGTGGGCCCGGGGGGCCGACCAGAGGGACTTCGAGGGGGAGGACACACCGGAAGTGAGGGCCAGAGGCGCGGGAGACCCCAGGAAATGGGGACAGCTGGGGAGGGGGCGATGGCCGGAAGTAAGGGGCCTCGGGAGGCCGCCGGGCTGGGTGCGGAGGCCCCCGGCGGGCTCCACTTCCGGCGTCTGGTTGTTGGGGGTTCGGGGACGGGGTGGGGGTGATGCCCCTGAGATGCTGGGCTCCGGGTGGGGAAGGTGAGGGACTTACCCCCATGAGCTTTGCCTGCCGTCCGTGTGTCCGTCCTCTGCCCGTTCTCGCCCCGCGGGGGCAGGGTGGAGTGTGAGCCGGGGGCCCTCGCCCACCGCCGCCCCCAACATTGACCGAACCCTGCCAGGCCCCCGGCGTGGGGGCAGCAGGGCGGGGGACCCGGGCAGGCGGCCTCCCTCCCTCCACTCCAGGGTCCTAATGATGTGCTCAGCGAACTATTGTGACAGTTAAACCAGGGGCTGAGGGTGTGCGTAGCTCAGCGTCGAGGGCTTGGGTAGCACGCACACGAGGTCCGCACCTCCATCCCCGCACTGCCAAGTAATAATGATAATAAAGGAGAAAACGGGTATTTAATGGGGAGGGGGGACAACCCACCCAGGTATGTATCATCGCTCTCCATCATTCTTCTATGTTGGAAGCTTCCTGAGATGTGTATGTGTTGTTTGTTGCCCTGTCCCTACCGCCCGTCAGCGCTGGTCCCTGACACATGGAGAAGGGTGACCAGCATTTATGGGATGCAGGAATGGATGGGGAAACTGACTCAGACATTTCTTGTCAACACCGGTGACACTGGACTACAGAGCAGGGTGGAAGGGAACCACCCTGGGGAAGTCAGGGGAGGCTTCCCGGAAGAGGTGGCAGTGAGGAGTTGTCTGGGGGTGGGGGGGAGGAAAATCCAGGCAGAGAATATCAGGAATGCATACGGTGTCACATTGAGAATGGTGGCTCATTTGTTTGGACTGGCAGAGGGCCGTGGGAAGTCTGTGCCTCTCAGGTAAGCAGAGCCCTGGCCAGGTTGGAATTTCAGGTACCTGTTGCTAACTGTTGTGGAAACAGCCTCAGGCGGGTCCTGTGAAACCAGGATTGTTGTTGGGTTCTTCCCTTCACATACCTGTGTCAAGCTCGTTAAACTCACGCAATAAATGT
This sequence comes from Dipodomys merriami, assembly GCF_024711535.1. Lineage (NCBI taxonomy): Eukaryota > Metazoa > Chordata > Mammalia > Rodentia > Heteromyidae > Dipodomys > Dipodomys merriami. The sequence goes on from NW_027204617.1 coordinate 18,746, forward strand.
TTATGGAGTACAGGCTATGTTTCTAATACAATGTTAAGTGTTGTGTTCATGCCAATGAGCAAGACATCGTGGATATGGCTTACACACAATGACAGGTGGAAGACATGGTATGACAAAGATGTGTGGGAGGCCGCCAGTGGAATGCCAGCTGCTTCAAGCCACAGTTCTCTCTCACCTACATTTCAGAGTCTCACTATATGGTCTGGTCTGTTCTTTCCCTCCCCTCTCCCCTTTTCTTTGGGATTGAACTCAGGGCCTGGGCACTGTCCCTGAGCTTTTTCCCTCAAGGTTGGTGTGGTATTACTTGAGCCACAGCTCCACTTCCCGGTTTCTGGTAGTTAATTGGAGATCAGTCTCATGGACTTCCTGCCTAGGCTGGCTTTGAGCCATGATTCTCAGATTTCAGCCTCCTGAATAACTAGAATTGCAGGCATGAGCCACCGACACCCGGCTCTCCACACCCTCTTACAAGTCCATTTTCCAGGCAGCAGTGTGGTCCTTGGGAAATCTAAATTAGATTGTCACTGTACCCAAAACCCTCTGTCTTCTTTTAGAGTAGAAGTCACCGTTCTTACCCATAGAGCCGTGGTCCAGTCACTGGGCCCCCAGGAAGCCTCAGAATTCACCTGCCTAGCGTTCCTACTTATATCTCATTTGCTTATATCTCATAGCCACACTCGCCTCTAAAAAGCCCGGCATGTTCCTTCCTGATGTGCAGGGCTTGCTCCACCCCTCCCTCCTCTTTCCTCAAGCTGCCTAGGTGCACTTTCCTGAGGACTCTGTTTAACATCAAACCCCTATCTCCAGGTATACACAACCCGCCTCCCTGCCTTCACAGCACTTAGTGCTTGTAGTAGGCCATACAGCTTTCTTTTAATTAGCATACATTAGTTCTACAGTGGTAGATTTCATTGTGATACTTTCCCCCAAAAGGTTTATAATGGACACAATCAATCTCATTCCCTCTTATCACTCTAAAATAATTATTTTATAACTTGATATTTATTATGATGTTACTCCTGAAGTAATTTCAACAGAGCTCATTGTTCTATGTTCATACAGGTAATCAGTCAACTTCAGCTAGAACCTCTTTAATCTCCTTGTTAGCTCCATCCCCTCCCGCTAGCCCCACCCCTGCAACAGAGCCTGTTTCTCTTTAGACCACATCGTTTATTATGTTTCTAGGCTGTATCTTCACTGGAACCTAAGCTCAGTGAAAGCAGGGTTCTTTGTTCCTTCCTGTATCCCCAGTGCTTGGAAAGGGGCCTGGTACCTCATATGTGTTCAGTATTTACTGAATGGGACTGGGGGTGATGATTCATGCTTGTAATCCCAGCTACTGGGGAGATGGAGGCTGGAGAGTGATGAGCTCAAGGCCAACCCTAACAATGACAGGGAGACTTTATCTCAAAATCAAAATACAAGAGGGCTGGAGGCATATTGTAAGTAGCATAGTGCTTGCTTAGCATGAATGAGGCCCTAGGTTCAATGCCTAGTACCAAAGCAAAAGGAAGAGGGGAAAAAAATGGATGAATGGAGTGGCATCTAATTGGGACTTACAGTAGTAAATCATGGTGGGCTGTGGGTCAGCTGAGAAACTGGAGGGAGAGTGACAGGGAGGGACCAGAACATGCCCAGGATGAGAACATACCTTGGGAGGAAGGAAGTGGGTGGAGCAAGAGGTTGGAGTGAAAGAGATGGGAGTAGATAGACCCAAGATGTGGAGGGAGCAAGCTGCTTGGCCACTGACTGCAGCAGGCTGGAGGAAGTCCAGCAGATGCAATGAGGACTTCACAGTGTGTACAGGGCCTCCTTTGAGGAACATTGCCCTCCATGTGGAGCTTACAGTGAAGGATCAGTAATGGCTTGTGGATAAGAGCTGGGCCTCTGGAACTGGGCAGTCCTGCTGCTGCTTTATTCCTGGGATAACTCAGCAGTTTTATTTTTAATTTTCATTAAAAATGCTTCAGGTTTTCCCAGAAGCAGACAGTGGGGTCTGGTTGATTGGAGATAAGGAAGATAGCTGGATGCAGGTGGCTTGCACCTGTCATCCTAGATACCCAGGAGGCTGAGATCTGAAGATCTCAGAAGCCAGACCAGGCAGGAATGACCATGAGACTCTTCCAATTAACTACCAGAAAACTGGAAGTGGTACTATGATTCAAAGTGGTAGAGTGCTAGCCTTGAGCAAAAAAGCTCAGGGACAGTGCCCAGGCCCTGAGTTCAAGCCCCATGACCAAACCAGAGAGAGAGAGGGAAGAGAGGGAGAGAAGGAAGCTGGAAATGTCAGGAAGAGCTTTTAGTTCAGTGAAGCACAGGGATAGCAGGAAGCGTAGGCCACAAGAGTGAGGGTCTTATGAGCTAGGAAGCTTAGTTCAACTGCTCTGTCATTGACGAGTGATCTGTGGAGCGTGGAGCATTTGCCAGATGGTACATGGGACAGTGGCTGGGGGTCACTCATCAAGTAGATTTCTCCAGAAGCTGATCTGACCACTGCATCTACACAATTTAGTTGTATGGGTACATGAAAAAAAAAATTCAAACAGTACACTAAAAAAGAATCTCTTGGGGCTGGGAAGGTGGCTCAGTGGTAGAGTGCTTGCCTTGCATGCATGAGGCCCTGGGTTCAATTCCCCAGCACCACATAACCAAAAAGAAAAAAAGCCGGAAGTGGTGCTGTGGCTCAAATGGTAGAGCGCTAGCCTTGAGCTGAAGAGCTGAGAGACAGCCCAGGCCCAGAGTTCAGGCCCCACGACCGGACACCCCCCCCCCCAAAAAAAAAAGAATCTCTTCATCGTGTACTTTTCTAGATGTTTCCTTGGGATAACCATTGTCAGCCATTTCTTTTATCTCCTTCCACTTAAAGGAAATTATTTCTGAGCACTGTACTGCAACCTGCCATTCTCCTTATGTTAGTTTTTAGCAATCTCTAATTCCTTTTCATGGCTGAGTAGTATCCTGTTCCTATGGCATCAGACAGACTCCTGTTGTACAGTTAAGGTATTCTAACCATTTTCCATTATAACCAATCCTTGTTGTGGACATGGTATAGTTTGCATATTTGTACAAGTATATGTGCCAGGGGTGGAAGTGCCAAGACTACCACGGGTGGTTTTATTTATTTATTTATGCCATTCCCAGGGCTTGAACTCAGGGCTGAGGCACTGTCCCTGAGCCTCTTTGTGCTCAAGGCTAACGCTCGCCCACTTGAGCTACAGTGCCACCTCAGCCTTTTCTGAATACTTTATTGGAGATAAGAGTCTCACGGAGGGATGGTAATGGGGCTCAGTGGTAGAGTGCTTGCCTAGCATGCATGAAGCCCTGGGTTCAATTCCTCACTAACACATAAACAGAAAAAACCGAAGTGGTGCTGTAACTCAAGTGGTAGAGAACTAGCCTTGAGTAGAAGCAGCTCAGGGACAGTGTCCCAGCCCTGAGTTCAAGCCCCAGGATGGGCAAAAAAAAACAAAACAACAACAACAAAAAAGAATCTCATGGAATTTCCTGCCTGGGTTGGCTTCAAACTGAGGTCCTCAGATCTCAGCCTCTTGAGTAGCTCAGATTACAGGTGTAAGCAACTGGTGCCAGCTCATAAGTGGTTGTAGATTTTAATAGAGACTGACAAGCTGCCTTTCATAGAAACTGTCAGTTTATGCTATGAAAGCGCTCTAAACTGTTTTATTTTTGTCAATTAGAATCTCACAATTGTTTGAATTTAGATTTTTAATGTTGGGTAAGGCTGTCATACTCTTATAAAGATACACAAGGGGGACTGGGAAGGTGGCTCAGAGGTAGAGCGCTTGCCTTGCATGCATGAGGCCCTGGGTTCGATTCCTCAGCACCACATAAGCAAAAAGAAAAAAAAAGCCGGAAGTGGTGCTGTGGCTCAAGTGGTAGAGCGCTAGCCTAGAGCTGAGGGACAGTGCCCAGGCCCAGAGTTTAGGCCCCACGACCGGAACCCCCCCCCCAAAAAAAAAAAGATATACAAGGAAGCTGTCCTGGTTTGGTTTTTTGTTGTTGTTGCTGTTTGTCGGTTGTGGGGCTTGAACTTTGGGCCTGGGCATTGTCCCTGAGCTCTTCAGCTCAAGGCTAATGCTCTACCACTCGAGTCATAGCACCACTTCCAGTTTTCTGGTGGTTAATTGGAGATAAGAGTCTCACGGACTTTCCTGCCCGGCTGGCTTTGAACCGCAATCCTGAGATCTCAGCCTCCTGAGTAGCTAGGTTTACAGGTGTGAGCCACCAGTGCCCGGCTAGCTGTCCTGTTTTGATGAAGAGGGTGTATATTGAGCCAGAGCAGGCTGGATGTCTTCCAGAAGATTCTGTGTCAAGTCTGTACCTGGGGAAACTATTCAGATCCCAGTTCATTCCCCTTTGAGGTCTGTGGTCCTGACAGGAACATCCGTGTCCCCCACATCCTGGGGGTTCACATAAGCTGTGCCATGGGCCACTGCATCTTAACCTAGCTTTGGGGGCCCTCTGTGTCGACAGGGACCCTAGGGGCTAATGTCAGAAGAAAGTGACTCTCTGAGAACCAGCCCCTCTGCGGCATCGCTCTCCGAGAATGAGCTGCCGCCGCCGGCCGAGCCTCCGGGCTACGTGTGCTCACTGACCGAAGAGCTGGTCCTCAAAGCTCGGGAGGAGCTGCAGGAGAAGCCCGAGTGGAGACTCCGGGATGTCCAGGCCCTCCGCGACATGGTGCGCAAGGAGTACCCCAACCTGAGCACGTCCCTGGACGACGCCTTCCTGCTGCGCTTCCTGCGGGCCCGCAAGTTTGACTATGACCGCGCTCTGCAGCTGCTGGTCAACTACCACAGCTGCAGGCGAAGCTGGCCCGAGGTCTTCAGTAACCTGAGGCCCTCGGCCCTCAAAGATGTCCTCGGCTCCGGGTTCCTCACCGTGCTGCCCTGCACGGACCCCAGGGGCTGCCACATCCTCTGCATCCGCCCAGGTACTGCCCTCAGCTGTCACTGTATTGTCCCTCTGGGACTGTCCCCGCCATCCTGAGCCCTGTCCTTTCTCCTGGTCCCTTTTGCCAGCAGATGGCCAGAACCTGCCGAGGAGGCAGGAGCATCTCCTCCCCTAGGATGAAGGTGCAACAGCTCTTACCAAGTCCTAGAAGCAGGAACCCGGGGCTACAGGAGCCAAGCCGGCCCTTCCTGTCTCTGCCTCTGTGTCTGTGTCCTCTGGGCCATTCGTTTCTGATGCCTTTGCAAATCATCTTCACACTTGTTTGGTTTTGTT
>NW_027204618.1:0-23926 GCF_024711535.1 Dipodomys merriami
CAGAAAGATACAAATGTCTCCATTAAGGTACTTTTCCTAAAGCAAACTGTCTTCAGACATGTTCTATAGAAAAACAAAGAAGTGGGTAACAATATTCCACAAGAAATGTACTCAGTACTTTACTTACGTAACTGCAGCCCCTCTGTATACATCATCTTTACAATGCTGAAGCATTCCTAATTATTGGCAACCAATGGTGAATTTCCTTCCAATGTAATTCTATTAGCAATTTCTTATACTTACATAGATATAAGAATTGGGTCTTTCACAAACACTAGTCATCTTCTAGCCAGTCATAACATATACCAAGACCATAGGGAGTAAAGACTGATTTTGAAATTTCGTATTTAATAAATTTTTGCATTATTTAAAAAGTCTATTAGTGTCCTTTCCAATAATGGTATGCTTATACAAACACAGAGAAGTGAATAATTAAAGCAATCATCTGTATTTTGTTAGCCAAAGCCACTTTTTGCTTAATTATACAGCTATTTCTGGCCAACTTACTTTAACTATGAGATGAGCAGAAAGGCAATATAACTGAGACAGAGCAATAATCTTGCACTTAAATATAGATCGAGGAAACATTATTAATATATAATCTAAACCAGAATCATTCTTTTGTTAGATAAGTCTGCAACTATAGCTTGAGAATCTTGAAGCATACTTTTAAGGGGAAAAAAAGCCTTAATTTTAAACATAAAGAAATTTTTTATTTTTTTATTTTTTATTTTTGTCGGTCATAAGGCTTGAACTCTGGGCCTGGGCACTGTCTCTCAGCTCTTCAGCTCAAGACTAGCACTCTGCCACCTGAGCCACAGTACCACTTCCAGTTTTGTGGTCGTTTATTGAAGATAAGAGTTTCATGGACTTTCCTGCCTGGGCTGGCTTTGAACCACGATCCTCAGATCTCAGCTTCCTAAGTAGTTAGGATTATAGGCATGAGTCACTGGCACCCAGCTTAAACATAAAGAATAATAAATAAATGAGGTAATAAATGAATAATTAAATAAATGAGGTAAAACCTCAAGTCACATATCTTGTTAAAACCAAAACTATACCTAGAACCAGCTTTTGCCAGCTTCCGCCCCATGGTGTATACTCTGCATGTGTATTTTCTCAATCAACACTGACTTAAATCTATACTCCATTGCACAGCCTGTATGGATATGTGTGCATTCATATATGCACAGATGTTTCTATATATGGTTACATAAATATATTAACAGTTATGTCTATATGCTCATGTTAACCTATGTGCAGGACTGAGTACCCTGTATGTGGTGTATAATTCAAGATTCCGCAAGGAAACAGTACTCAAACTGACAGGTGTAATGCATATTTAATAGGACTATTTACAAAGAAATAGTAAATTCACAAAAGAAAGTTGACTTTCCTAGGCAATGAGTTTAAGAGTAGGTTTCAGGAACCCAGAGAGAATAGTTTTATGGTGAGTGTCTAATGGGAATAATGACTTCACATTTCTAAGGCCAGGCTTTCGACAGCACCACCTACTGGCCAAGTCAGAAATTAGTAGGCAACGGAGTGTACAAATGAGCGAAGTCTGTATAGGTGACTCATGTCAGGGGCTGAGAGGGTAGAACAGGAAAGGTAAAGTGGAAAGGTAATGAAATATCTGCAGTGCATGGTGTGTGTGTGTGTGTGTGTGTGTGTGTGTGTGTGTGTGTGTGTGTGTCTGTGTCTGTGTGTGTGTGTGAGAGAGAGAGAGAGATCTAGAGAGAAAAGCTGAAACAGAAGCAGTGAAATTTAAGTTTCTTAGCAGTTTAATATTTACGAACTATTTTGAGACTTTATTAGAAGACAAGCCATAAGCCATCTTAGAAAAATCTATTGCTAGACATATACTAGTTATACGTTTTTCTAAAATGGCTCATGGATTATCTTACCAGACAATCAGAAAAGGTCAAAAGCTATGTACGTATGACCATATAAGATGATGCTAAGCAAAATGAACCCCCAAGATATGGACATGAGGTTTTTTTCCTTTTGTTTTTAACGTACTATGTGATTTTTTTTGTTTTGATATTTTCTCCCCTCTATGGTATAACCCCTGTTGTCACTGTATTTGATTCTGGTGCCCTGCATCTTGTATATACATTTTTTCTGATTTGGGGAGGGGAAGGGAAATTACAAAATGCTGAAATAAGGATACAGGATGACCCATTGTAACAATGAGAAGTACAAGACACTATGTTGAAAAAGAACATTACAACCTGGGGAGCCAGCAGGGAGGAGTTAGGTAGGTGGGGCGGGAAGGGATGGTAGGGGAAAAACAAAGAAGGGGTAACAATGCTCGATAGGAAATGTACTCTTTACCTTATCATGTAAGTGTAACCCTCCTGTACAGCATCTTTACACTAAAAAAATTTTTTTTCTTCCTTTTTTATTTTTATTGTGAAAATGCTGTACAGAGGGGTTACAATTACATGGGCAAGATAATGAATACATTTCTTATCAAGCATTGTTGCTTCCTCCTTTGTTTCCGCTTCCCATTCCTTCCCACCTCCTCCCCCAAAGTTGTAAAGTTCGTTTTTCTTTTTTTTTTTTAATTTTATTTTATTTGTGAACATACTGTACAGAGGGGTTACAATTACATGGGCAGGATAATGCGTACATTTCTTACCAAGCATTGCAGCCTCCTCCTTTTGTTTACCCTTCACGTCCCTTCCCAGCCTCCCCCCTCCCCCCCAATCCCAATCCTTCTCCTTCCCCCCTTCCCCCCCGCCCCCGCACCGACGTTGTAAAGCTCGTTTTGGACATGACAACTTGTACTTCTCATTGTTGCAACAGGTCCACCTGTATCCTTAAACAACTGGTTTTTCCCCATCTCCTCCTCAAGTTATACTGACATCAAATATAGTGAAAGCAGGGGTTATACTGTGGGGGAGGGACATACAAAGCAACAAAGAGATAATCTTATAAATGCGTTAGAAACACATGCATGAAAGAAAAAACATTAAAATACACATCTAAGGGTTCATAAGAAAGAAAAGAAAAATCTATTGCTGACGACACAAGGAGGAGCACTCATACCACTTCTAGTGATGATGGGGCCAGCAGAGAGGATGGCGCTTCCGGAAGTACTCTGGGGACTCCAAGTGGTCCTGCTTGCAGCAGCTCTCTTTTCTCTGTTGCCACAAATCTGAGGTGTTAATGAAAGCAAATGAAATTCCACACCAGCACAAAATTGTTTCTTTATGGCCATTTGGAAAACAGATTCTTTTGAAAGAGATACCACATGTTTAATTTTATTCATTTCCTTCTGTGCATTTATTTAATTACTTGGCATATAACAGCTACAGTGTTTCTTATCCTGGCTTGGGCCACATTTCTTATTTCCTCCCTATAATAGTGCATCGCCTCATTAATTCACATGGCTCAGTGACTCTCCTGAAAAAGAGCTGTGTTTATCAAACTTCTCTGCTTTTATTTCCCGCAAGTCTTCAATAAATTCTCCACAATATTGGTCAGCACAGACCCAAGGTAATATGAACTTTGCATCAACGTCCATCTGATAGGGCTAGTTAGGACAAAAGCGAGCAATGATCAGGAAGAATAAGAATGAACTGATTATAAATACCATTAGTGCTACTTCTGATTTTTAAAGTTGCTTGTATTTTTCTAAGGTTAATATTAATTCAACCTGTCAAATCCAAATTTTAGAATTAAAAAAATCAATACTATTTATACTTGGTGTCTGCATACAATTCAATCTACATCTTTTAGAGCATTTAACTTTTGATCCATTTGATCCTCATCTAACTTTTTAGCATGAGCCTAGCCCAGTTCCCAAGTTTTCTCATCTGCCTACACTCTGCCCATCCTGTAATGGATGTCTACAAGTTTGAGCATCCTTTCTTATATGGAGTGTTTCTTGTACTCTCTGCTTCCTTGGACATCATTTGTCTTCATATTATAGCTTCAGCCTCTCTGCTTACCCTCCCCTCCATCTTTCTTGTAGTATTCATGTATTTGTCATCATTTACACCATAAGATTTTTTTTTAATCCTGCTTCTTTTTATGATCATTGCATGATCCTGAAACACAAGCCCATTGAATTCAGAATTCATTAATGAATCATTTCTGTGTTCCCAGCTTGGCACAAAGTAAGCATTCAATAGATTGTTACTAAATGAGTGATTTGAGTTCTACTTCCCACAGTCCAACCCATAATTTTGCTCACAGAAATTAGATGCTGACATCTGCTAACCTTTCAACACAGATTAATGCAATAATTTAGAATAAAACTTAATTTAACACATACTGGCATCAGGAAGGGGCAGTCATCGGCTCTGCAGAGCTTGGTAGCACAGTGCAGGAAGACGGTGGACATTTTCTGATTCTTGTGCTTCACAAAACGGAACACTTCAAATGAAAACCGGCCCCGTTGGCTCCTGCCATTTTCAATGACGGTAGTCTGAGGGTCTTTGTCACAGCTATACGACAAGGAATGTGAAAATAGAATATTGTTGAAAAGTACCAATGTATTGGGATTTGTTGATTGATTTGTACAGTATTAGAGGGAGCTTAATTACAGTATCAGCCAAGAGAAACTTGCTATGTTACAGATACTTACAAAGAGTATAAGCTAATTTAATAATTATTGCAAGAGTAAAGAAAATGTGGTATATATACACAATGGAATTCTATGCCTCCATCAGAAAGAATGACATTGCCCCATTTGTTAGGAAATGGAAAGACTTAGAAAAAATTTTATTAAGTGAAGTAAGCAAGGCCCAAAGAAACATAGGTCCCAGGGTTTCCCTTATTTGCAATAACTAGTATATGTCTGAGACAAGCAGAAAAGGTCAGATAAGTTGATGTTAGGCGAAATGAACCCCAAGATAAGCATTCAAATGTTTTTTTCTTTCATGTGATTGTTTCTAACATATAAGATTATTTCTTTGTTGCTTTGTATGTCCCTCCCCCGTGATATAACCCCTGCTTTCACTGTATTTGATGTTGGTATAATTTGAGGAGGGGAAGGGAGAAAAACAAATCGTTTAAATGGGATACAGGTGGACCCATTGCAACAATGAGATGTACAAGTCGTTATGTTGAAAAACGAACTTTACAACTCTGGTGGGGGGGGGGTTGAGGGGGATAGGGGAGAGATGGGAAGGGAAGGAAGAGGAAACAAAGGAGGAGGCAACAATGTACTCATTATCTTGCCCATGTAATTGTAAGTCCTCTATACAGTATTTTCACAATTAAAAAAAAAAAAAGCTAAAGAGGTCAATTTTTGATCACAATATCACTGTCAGATTTTAGGAGGATTGTACATTCAGAGAATTCAAAAATCCAAATAATATAAAATATAGCTAGAAATATATGTGGTGAAAAGTCTCTTCTCTGGTCTGAACCCTTGTCTAAATATCTCTCTGTTTCACCATCTTAAATAACACCAATAGATGAGAATATCTTCAACACTATAAAACTTAACTTTCAAATTTTAAACATATAATCAAATGAGATGAAATCTTTTAAGGGTTTTGATGCATACTGGCATGTTCCCCCAAAATTCTTGTGCAGATGAATACTTCCAGTAATAGGATATATGAGTGGCAGTGACCATACCCTCTGAACATCATCTTAGCCATGATTAGCCAATAAAATATATTCTTTTGGTTTCCCACATATTACTCTCATCATGTGTCAATAAGCTGCAATGATCTGAGCTGAGTGCATTTTATAAGCATGCTTAGAAGACATTACATAATACTCAAGTCTGTTCTGCTGTCAGATAAAAATGCTGGAAGGGAACTAGCATGATGAAATGTTTTATGATCAATGTCCCTTTTTCCCAGATGTAGATTACATTCACTCTATCATTGTCGACTGAGACGTGTAGCTGCAGTTATTGACCAAGGGGGAAAAAAAGGAGTATCGGCTATATTATACTTTTCTATTAAATACTGATAAATGAGCAAAAGAATGTTGCATGTTGGGCCTAAATTATTCAGACCATTAGTTTGCTTTCACTCTCCTTTTGATATCTGATGAGATGAAATGGTTATAGGTAATTAAAACCCTCCTACTGTCTTTCTACACTGAATACTTTCCTACCCATGCTTTTCCTAAGACAATGAAATAGTCCTGTCTTTTCTGGACTTTACTTGCAACTTTCACACAATAGCCTTATCAGTATTTTGTGTTTAAAATTCTTCTAGACTGCTGTGCTTCTATAATATGAATTCCATAATTTGTGCATCTGACCTAGATTTCCCATTTTCATTATCTACAACTTGGTCTTTGGTATCAATACAGATCTCTGACACTTACCTAAGAAAGAGGTCATATCGAATATCATCATTTGGATTCCCTGATGGAGTTGTGTAGCAAGAATCCATCAAGACATTCCATCTGTAGAAGCAAACATAATATACAGTCAGAATCCTCATTGAGGAATTGATAGTTAATCCAAAAAAAAGTAAATATTGACAAACTTCTTATCCCATGGCAGATAATTTTGTATTACTAGTTTTTTTAAACAAAAACTTCTTGTCTATTCAGATTTTCTACTAAATTCAAACTATTTAAAATCTACAACAAACTTTTAATCCTATGTAAAAGCTAATAGTACACCCCAAAATGAGTGGTCAAGGTCTGGAGAAGCAGAAACTCCAGGTATGCTTCACAGAAAGATGCTTCTGAGCTTCACTATGAAATGGTCTTTCATCTTCAGAAACATAAGATAGAAAATATTATGACAACAAATACAGTCAAGGTTTGATGCAGTTTATATGACAGAGTCAGGGAGATGGGAGTGGCATTCATGACAATTCAACAGATAGAAGAAAGCCATGAGGCACATGCAGTTTTTCTCCACCAGAACAGATTGAATCAAGATTTATATACAGTGTAAAAAAGCATAAGTCAATAAGTAAGTAAATAGTCTACCAGAAAGGAAATGTCAATAAAATGTAAAAAGAAAATCTTGGGCTGGGAAGGTGGCTCCGTGGTAGAGCGCTTGCCTTGCATGAATTAGGTCCTGGGTTCGATTCCTCAGCACCACATAAGCAAAAAAAATTAAAAAGCCAGAAGTGGCGCTGTGGTTCAAATGGTAGAGCGCTAGCCTTGAGCTGAAGAGCTGAGGGACAGCGCCCAGGCCCAGAGTTCAGGCCCCATGACCAGACTCCTCCCCGCCCCCTGCAAAAATGGAGCTCAAGCCATGGTTAAAAACTTAGATAGATAAAAAAAAATTAAAATAAAAAGAGAGAAGATAAAGAAGTACGAAATTGCCAGAGTATCAGAATACCAGCTGCAAAGTTTAAGGAATAATACAGAAGTCCCAAATAATTCATTAACATCTTTGTATTTTTTTTTACCTTTATGGCAGTATTAGATCTTTAGTTTTTGAGTTCCTTTTTTAGGCTATTTTTCTGGTTTGTTTTCTGTAATCTCTCTCTCTTTTTTGGAGACTTGGTCTCTCTACTTAACCCAGATTGGCTTCAAATTCATCATTTTTTTGCCTCAGTTTCTGAAGAACTGGGATCCTTTTCTATTTTAATCATTCCAAATCTCTGAAGTGTTATATAAAAAACTAATTTTGCAGTAATTTTTCTGAAAAAATTTTAAGTGATTCTGTCCCTGACTTTTATGAAACATCTTTTGTTATCTAATAGTTATGTGTGAGTTTATGCATATACACACATATGACAAGTGTTCACAAAATTACTACCTATAGTTAATAATCTTTCTGACAAAGAAATAAAACATTCCAGTATTCCAGAAGGTCTCTCCAGGGCCCTTCAACCCACTCCCCCTCCTTATATGTGGGAACAGTTGTTATTTTCCAATTAATGACATTAAACTAGTGTTACCCCTTAAACTTTGCAACTGGTTATCTCTTTTTATTGACATGACTAACCAGTGTGGCAATGATAGTATTTTTGAGTCAAATGTGAAAGTGAAAGAGGTGACTTTAGGATGCAGAAGACTTAAGTGTCTGGGCAAACAAAATAGAAGCATTTGAAAATACCTGCCATCCAGATTTGTAGCTTGCACAGATGCAAACACTTTGGTTTTCAAAGGCAATCCTATACTCGGAATAATTAACTGCTGACTGTAGGTTGAATCCTAATGATGAAATAATAAACATCTCTCATTACTTCTCTGACAACATCATGTTTACCACTTAGAACATCATTAGAGGGGTTAAAAGGGGGGAAGTAAATTAAGATAAATCTACATAACTAACTCCAAAAACAATGCATGAAATCCTAATTTCTGACAGAATTTCTCTTAAATCATATTCTTGCAACTAGTTGGATTACCATGCAAAAATCATTTTCTTTCTATCGTCTATCCATATGTTGTGGTTAATGTTCACCATATTAATTATATTCATTAGTCAGTGGTTATTACTCAGTTTGTGAAATATCTAATGGCCAATGTTTAGTTTATTTAAGCGAGCATTCAGCTTATTCAAATTACATCAGTGACTAGCATCAATTTATTTAAACTGTACCAGATTCAATTCAAGCTCTTACTGTTGCAGTATCAGGACTTAAATTTTTGGTATCTTTATCTGATATCATTTATCTTGTGATTTAAAATTACCAAATTTCACTAAAAACCAAAAAGTAAAATAAAAAGAACCACACATTTTCTGAATTCCAAAATGTACATCATACAAGTCTTATACCAAAAATTTTTGTGACTACCAATACAAGACTCTCAGAGCTTTCTTTTAAAGTCTTCAGTCTTATTTTAGACTATTCTACAGTTTATTTATCCCTCATCTACAGTAGATAAAAGCTGATCAGAAATGTAAAATTTGATAGTGAAGAAAAAGACTGGAAATAAAAAATTTGAAACACAGACAACCCTTCATATTTTCAAAGGCTGGGAAGAAATAACATCTTTTGAACTTTTAAAATGAAATAATAAGAGTTAGATGTTTTACTTAAAAATTGCTGCCATGTGGAACATTTCATTCTCAAATAAACACACACACACACACACGTGTGTGATTATATGCTGCACTTGGAAATTGTGCTTATATTCCTTTCTATATTTCTAATTATTTTCTATATCTCTGATAAATGGTACTAGCTCTTCTAGCCATATCTGATAGGTGGTGGTTTTCTTTAATAATTTTTCTGACTTCCTTTTCCAATGTCTCCAAGTAAAGTACAATTGATTAACATTACTGGTTTTTCATCTTATGTTTCAGCAATATTGTTGCCAAGAATGCAAAAAGTTCTTCTCAAATATACACTACATCTAAGTCATTTGAAAATGAAAGATGACCCAGTTATAGTTTAATATAAGTCCATATGACTCAAATCTCCAATTAACTACCAAGAAACTAGTAGTAGAGCTGTGGCACAAGTGGTAGAGTGCTAGTCTTGAACTAAAAAGCTTAGGGATAGCATCCAGACCCAGAGTTCCAGCTCCAGGACTGGCACGAACACACACACACACACACACACACACACACACACACACACACACACACACACACACACACATTCACACAATGTTCAACAGGGAAAGTCAACTAAATGTGAACTATGGTGTCTTACTAGTGACCATTTATAAGCTATCCTGCTTTATTATTTGTCACAGTAATATCACAATACATGATAATAGAAGAAATTCTGTCCAGAGGCAAGAGGGGGTTATTTATACCTATAATTCTCTAAAACAATTGTTAATTTTAAGAAGATTTAACACTAGCTTGGAGGACATGATTGAATTTTACTACATGTGTGATTAATAAGGAACTGTTAAAATACGTATTTTTTAAAGTTCAACCACTAATAATACCTTTACTGAAAAGAAAAATACCTTTGGCACTACCTCTTTCATTAATATTGTGACATAAAATGGGTTATGTTTTCCCACAGAACCAAAATATAAAAGTCATTTTTACATTATACTTATTCAGTATAAAGATTACAGAACCAGGCATAGTGGCTCAAGGGGAGGATTGTAGTTCAAGACCAGCAAGGGAAAATTAGCAAGACCCATTTCAACAATAACACTGAGTGTTAGTGGAGTGTACACAGGAAGTATGTAGTGGAGCTACATAGGTGTAGATGGATTTCAGCCTAGGGTTTGCAGGTAAGTGGATCGTACAGGTGAGTGGAGGGAGAAGGTGGAACTCAGAACCTAAGACTCTACCTAAAAAATAACTAAAACCAAAACAGTCTAGGCGCTTGGCCTAAGTGGTAAAGCATCTAACTAGCAAGCGCAAAGTCCTGGGTTCAAACCACAGTACCACCAAATAAAATAAAAGGGAAAACATGTAGAAACTGAAAGATTATGTCATGCTGGCAACAGGCTTACAGTACCATTTCGAATTGTAAAGAACTTCACAAGAAAGCTGTCTTCAAAACCACATTTGTACATTTTGATTTTCTGCTTTTCCCATGAAACAATCATTTAATTTCACAGAAAACAAATATATAATTAAATGGAATGTGGATATATTTTTCATTTTTTTAGCTTGGAAAACCTCCTATTTATCTCACTCAATTATAATAAATATTCCTGAATCAAACCAGTCACCTCGATGCTACCACAAGAGCTTACATATATAACTCATTGGATAGAAACCTTTCAACTAAATATAAAAAATTGCTTAAAGCAAAATAAATAAATAAATGTCTAGCCATATTGAAAACAAATATTGCCATGGGCATTCTAGAACCAAGTTAACAGGCATCTCTATTTGCAGAAGAAAGTTGCCAGATGACAGAAAAGCAATCTTCATTCCAATACATTTTAATTTGTTGTTTAGAACTCAGAGATGTCACACTACAAACTTACAAACATGATTTTTTAAATGCCTTTGGAAAAAAGTCCTACTACAATATTTATAGCTCATTATATTCCAAGTATAAAGCACTGGCTTTTAAATCAGTTGCATGAATTATAACTCCATGCCATGATGACATGAATAATAATGCAAAAAATCAGATTCATAATTTACAAAAATGTTGGCTGATAGATTGAAAAATTGATATTTAAATCAGGCATTTAAAATGTATGAATAAAAATTTTTAATCAACATGAAAATATCATTTGGGGGATTAATGGTATGGTTATAAATAGAACCCGTGTATTTTTCCACGTTTTGCTGCCGCTCTCAATATTTACATGACAAAACTTTAGACAATGCTCTGTTGTCAATCCAAATTATTTCAGATATGACACAATTGTCCTTATCCAAAATCCAGACTGAAAATATTAACACATTCATCACCAAGATGTTTCCCAGAGAAGAATCCTTTGGAATTCCTGCACCTTTCTATCACAAAAATTTGGTTTCCAAAATCTTGACCCTGCTTATTGCTAAAATGCACATTCATATATGTGTACACGTACTTAACTTGATACTTGCCATTACTATTATCAAATCACACTTATCATTTAAATTCTCAATCATCTATCAATTTGTAGAAATGTGAATGGAGCTTATACCATACTTTATGACTAAGCAATATGAAGTTGGAAGCTAAGATGAATAAATGTTACCCAAGAACAGCAGGGTTCATGTGACTTTCAGTAGATTTTTATAGAAAAGCTATTCGCCTAAATGGCTCCTCACAACAGCGAAAGGGAAAATAACATCTTTCACCCGTCAACATACGTTATAAAGGAGTAGGCTCAAAGTGCTGACAAATGTTCCATTGTTCTCTCGCACAGAAATAGCAGCTGAGGACCTAAAACAGATTTAGAAGATGGAGAACACTGGTGAGATTTTAAATTAGAAGTTTTAGGTCTACTTGGAATGTTTAGGTAGATTTCAGGCACCAAAACTCTTAAGCTCTTAGAGTAGGCAATACCATTTAAATCACAGGACAAATAATGAAAAAGCAAGGGAAATGAAATAAAGATAAACTGTCCTTTATATACTTTTCATTTATCAAAAAAATCCCTTCTGTGTTTTGCATTGCGTGTATAAGACATTTTGAAAAATATTATCATTTTGTAAGAACTGAATCTCGTGCACATACACTTTCCTCAGTCCCATGGAAAGAGAAGTTTCATGAGATCCAGGATTTTGTTTTACTTTGTTAATTGCTACAACATTGTGAAGTAAGCATGATAAATATTGATTGGATGAGTGAATGAATTCCTACAGCAATTAAAGCTGAGAAATTCATTTAATGTTGGCGGTAGAGAATAAAAGAGAGTTGCTTCTCTTTACAACTGTAGTCTTTGGACCAAAGTCTTGTGTTCCCATTTTCCTCATCAGTTTGCTTTTGACTAAGATGTGGATCATCATCATTTTGTTGTTAAAATTAAGTATGGGTATTTATTTTAAAATGAGTCACCATGCAGCCTCCGTATTCTCTTGTAATTATGACAAACTATAATTTTGATTTCATAATAACAAACCCCATAATACTGGAAAAAGATGGTGAAAAATATTTGACAAATCCAAGTGATGGTATTGTGATATGAACATAATTGTGTCTTGGAGTGTGTGCTTTAGAAATAACAAATGAACACATGGTTACAAACTATAGCCTCAGTCCATGAGTAGAGTTCCTTGGATCTAGGCCAAACCACCTCTCCTAGAGAATCACAGAAACTCCTCAGAACTCACAGCAGCAGAATCCAACATGTTTGTCCCCTTTTTCAAGCAAAAAGATCCAAAAATGTAGTGACCAAAGCAAGTGTTTACACTTAAACCCTGGAAATACCACCAGGTCTCCAGAACTGCTTAAGTAAGCATGGTTCTTGGGCAAAACAAAAGAGAATTCATGGGAGGAGAAAGAAAGAGAGAAAGATAAGCAGACAGACAGCAACAGAAGAGACAGAGGAGAGACGATAAAGGCAGAAAAAAAACAAAACAAATGGCTTCTATTAAATTGTCTGAGTAGGACTTCTATCTTTCTAGATACCTTAAATATAAGAAATAACTCCAATATAAAAACAATAGGAGAAAGTAAGAATAAAACATAAACTTACGAAGCAAGTTGAGTGTTATTAACCAGGTATTCCAAAGGGTAAGTACAACTAAATTTATAAAGAAGCCCAGGTAGATAGCTGATGATTGTTGGTGGGTCTGGAGTATCAATATATCCTGAAATATTTCCTATTTGTACTGAAGTTGAATTTCCATAACCAGTGACACCAGGAATTGTGGAGACCTGTCAGAACAGCAGATCATATTTAATGATTAAATTTTCATACATGTGTGTATGTGTATATACACATATACATATTTACATATACAGGCAATTCCTATGCAAATAAGCATTGTATTAGATCCTTTCTAGGTTTCTGTTCAATGGTTACATGCTGTGGTAATGAAATCATGCACAATGAATGTTGTTTATAAATCATTAGTTACATCTTTTAAGTAAATGAAAGTTTGTATTTATTCAAGACACTTTACTCATATTTCCTACATAAGAAAGGAAAAGGAGTAAGGAAGAAAAGAGCCCATGGGGCTACAAGTTCATAGGAAGCCCCTCTAAAAGGTCCAACTTCTCAGGCATGGTTTAAGATTCCAATTAATCTAACAGTATTTTCCACATTAACTTCCAATCTTCAAGCTTCTGTTCTTGATAGGAATGTTCTAGCCCCAAGACCCTTCTTGCTTTGGTCTTGCTCATACTGCTTTCTACTTCAGGCAGTAAGATATAGGTCTTTCCTTTGTAGGTGTTATTCTTCCCTGGGAAAAAGCCAACTCTGTGTTTATCTCTTGTCATCACAGCAGGTTCAGTAGAGGAGCAGCCTGATCACAGAGCTGGGAGTTTCCCCCTTCATACTCAAAGCTCTTTCTGAGCAGGGGCCAGCCAGGTCATATCTACAGCTCCAGCAGCATGGGCCTCACAAATAATTTCTGGACAACGTTGAAGTCACAAATGTGCTCAGCATTGGTCTTCTGTTATTCATGGAGATGCTCATTCTCTTCCAGTTGTCACAGTTTATAGATACTTTTCAGACCACCATGAACTCCCACAAGTCATGGCTATCTTATATATGTATTTTCTTGGGTTTGCTTATTTTTTTATTGGACTTTCAAACAATACTATAATTGAAAAGCTATCATTTTAAGAATACAGTAAATATGTTTCTTATTTTTATAAAATCAAATATGTAATATGGCATCCAACAAATATTTGAACAGATATTACTAAATCCTTTAAATCTTTTCAACCAACGGATAAATTTTATGTATGAATCTAACAGCACATAAGCAAAGCTAAAACTCTAGACAATCCACAAATGTGGAAACAATTTTTATGAATAAAAACATTTTTATTCTAAACCAATAATTTAGTAATTTAATTTTACTCATAAGGAATGTTTTCAGCAGATTCCAACTCTGGAAGTATTCAAGGCAAAATATGAAAAATGAGCAAATCTTCTTCACTTCCCAACTTACTAAAGATAATAGTTCTATGAAAAAATTCACACAGGCATACACACACACAGAATAGTTTTATATTAGAGTTATTTCTGCTCTTTAAAACATGGTGCATATATAAAAAAGACACATTTTCCTGACTTTAATTTTGTATCATTTCCCAACCAGGAAGGCAGGGTAACTTAAATCCACGAAAGAAGGGCGTTAGGGTATGATAGGAGAAGGCTGAGCCTCCCACCGTCTACTCCAAAAAGGAACAAGGCCAGCAAT
Source organism: Dipodomys merriami (assembly GCF_024711535.1). Lineage (NCBI taxonomy): Eukaryota > Metazoa > Chordata > Mammalia > Rodentia > Heteromyidae > Dipodomys > Dipodomys merriami. The sequence continues at coordinate 14,630 of NW_027204618.1, forward strand.
GACCAACATGCCTCACTCTCCCTTATAACCTCTCTGCACACAACTCAGAGAGATAAATAAATGTTTTTAATCAAAAGAGTCGACAATACAGACCTGCAAACACAAGCACAATATTCTAACTGCCCTTTGGGAAAAGATAAGTAAGAAGATTCAAATAAATCTCTTTGCCTGTCTACCAGTCCCTACCAAATTTAGACACCAGGCTCTTAGAATAATAAAGCCTTCTCTTTTAATTCTAAACAATCATTTGAAAAGAAAAAAATGAAATGTACTCGTCACTGACTTCCATAACTGTAATCCGTCTGTCATCACCTTTACAATACAATAAAAATTATTTAGAAGAAAGTGAATGTCAATTTCTCCTTCTTTACTTTGCTAGGCTATACCACCTTGTTATTTTGACAAGCAAAATAAAAACCAGTCCTAAGTAAATTTCTTTGCAATTAATACTCATCAAAAATATATTCATTCCAATTAATTTTTAATTCCCTGGAGAGTCAATTCCTTCTTTGATTCTTTGTGTGTGTGTTCAATGAATTAATTTTTTAAAAAACACAAGATGTCTGCTCTCTCCACTCCTCTTCAATACAGTATTACAAAGTCTAACTGGAACAATAAAGCATGATGCAGACATAAATGGGGATCCAAATAGGAAAAGATGAAGTAAAACTCACCCTCTTTGAAGATGACATGATCCTGTATTTAAAGAAACGCATAGATTCCACTCCCAAGTTACTGGAGCAGATCCAAAACTTTGGCAAAGTAGCAGGGTAGAAAGTTAACCCTCAAAACTCAATGACTTTTCTGTATGTCAACAATGAGAAAAGCGAGGCTGAAATCAAGAAAGCAACTCCTTTTGTAATAGCCCCACAAAAAAAATAAAATACCAAGGAATTAACCAAAAAAGTGAAGGACCTCTATGATGGAAACTTTAAAAAGCTGAAAAAGAAAATTAAAGTGGAAAAACCTCCCATGCTCCTGGATTGGGAGGATTAACATCATAAAAATGGCAATACTGCCAAAGGCTACCTACAAATTCAATGTAGTACCCATCAATATCCCAACCCCATTCTTCAATGGACTAGAAGAATCAATCCAAAAATTATGGAACAAATATATGGAACAATAAAAGACCCTGAATAGGGCTGGGAAGGTGGCTCAGTGGTAAAGTGCTTGCCTTGCATGCATGAGGCCCTGGGTTCGATTCCTCAGCACCACATAAGTAAAAAGAAAAAAGCCAGATGTGGTGTTGTGACTCCAGTGGTAGAGCGCTAGCCTTGAGCTGAAGAGCTGAGGGACAGCGCCCAGGCCCAGAGTTCAGGCCCCACGACCGGACCCCCTCCCCCAAAAAAAGACCCTGAACAGCAAAAACAATCTTTAGCAGAAAGAACAGTGCCAGAGAAATATCAATACCAGACTTCAATACCAAAGTTATAATAATCAAAACAGCTTAGTACTGGCAAAAGAACAGACCTAAGGACCACTGGAATAGAACTGAAGAGCCAGAAATGAATCCAAGCACCTATGGCCACCTAATCTCCAATAAAGGAGACAAAAAATTAGGATGGAAGAAAGACAACCTCTTCATAAACAGTGCTGGCAAAATTGGTTAACCACCTGTAGAAAACTAAAGTTAGATCCTTATATATCATCCTGCACCAGAATCAACTCCAAATAGATCAAAGACTCGAGGTCAAACCAGACATCCTGAAAACATTACAGGAAAGAATAGGAGAAACTCTAGGGCTCCTTGGCACAGGCCGAAATTTTCTTAATAGAGACCTAGAAACACAACAAATCAAAGAAAGGTTGGACAAATGGGATTGCATGAAACTTCAGAGCTTCTGCATGGCAAAGGGCAATAGCAAGATCAATAGAAAGCCCATAGATTGGAAGAAGATCTTCTCTGCCATAGAAGAGACAAGGGCCTCACACCTAAAATATATTTGGAACTCAAGAAATTAAATTTCCCAAAACCAAATCCTCAAAGAAACAACCGCTCCATCAATAAGTGTGCTAAAGACTTAAAGAGAGACTTCTCTGAAGAGGAAAAAAGAATGGCCAATAGACACAGGAAGAAATGCTCAACCTCTCTGACATAAAAGAAATACAAATTAAAATAACATTGAGATTCTATCTCATCCCAGTTAGAATGGCTATAATCAAGAAATAGAATAACAGATGCTGGAGGGGATGTGGCTAAAAGGAAACCCGACTGCACTGCTGATGAGATTGTAAACTTGTTCCAACACTCTGGAAAGCAGTATGGAGTTTCCTCAAAAGAGCTCCCCTAAGACCCAGCAATCCCACTTCTGGACATTTACCCAAATGATCACAAAGTAGGAGAAAAACAAAGGAGGGAGTGATAATGTTCGATAAGAAATGTACTTATTACCTTACTTGTGTAATTGTAACCCCCCGTACAGCATCTTTACGATAAAATTTTTTAAAAAGCCATACTAAAGCTACCTGCACAACTATGTTTATTGCAGCATTATCACCAAAGGTATGTAACCAACCCATATCAGTAGATGAATGGATCAAGAAAAAAAAAAAATATATATATATATATATACACAATGGAATTCTATGCTTCCATCAGAAAGAATGACACCGCCCCATTTGTAAGGAAATGAAAAGAGTTGGAAAAAATCATATTAAGTGAATTAAGCCAGACCCAAAGAAGCATAGGTCCCATGGTTTCCCTTATTTGCAATAATTAGTATACATCTAGGATAATCTTAGCAGCTGAGCAGAAGAGCTCAATAGCTATGTACATACGACCATATAAGATGATGCTAAGCAAAACGAACTCCAACATAAACACAAGAGGTTTACCTTTGTCGTTTTTGTTCTCAATGTACTACGTGATTTTGTTCTTTTGTGTTTTTTCCCCTGTTGTTTATCTCCTGTTGTTACTGTATTTGATTTTGGTGCCCTGGGTATTATATATATGTTTATCTCAATTAGGAAAGGGAAGGAGAACAACAGAATGTTGAAACAAAAGACAAAGGGTAGCGCCCAGGCCCAGAGTTCAGGCCCCACGACCGGACCCCCCCCCCAAAAAAAAGACAAAGGGTAAACCAATGCAACAGTGACACTCACAAGACAATATGTTGGAAATGATCTGTACAACCTGAGAGAGGGGTTTTGGGGGAGAGAGAGAGAGGTAGAAAAATGAGGGAGAGGATAACAAGTTAGACAAGGAATATACTCACTACCTTTCTTGTGCAACTGTAACCCCTCTGTACATCACCTTTACAATAAATTAAAATTTCAAAAAACAGGCTATTAGTTCTCATTCAGGGTGAAAATTTGCAAAGCACTGCTTTGACCTTCAAAATGACTGAAAAAGTGTACACTGGAATTTTATGAGTAAGACTTAACTCTGCTAAACATTTTGAATTGGAAGTGTAGGCCCACACAATGAAGAGATTCACCCAAGAAACACCAACAGCCTTCTTATACAAAGGATTAATGCTGATCATTCAATGGCAAGATTAACAGAAGATAATAATTGTCCTATTTTACCTGTATTCTTTCTTCCTGAATGAGATCACTGAAGCAAAAGGCCAAGTGATTCAAGTCAAATTCACTGGCATAAACACTGTATGATCAGGTACTGCAGTGAAAGCATAAAGCCGATGGCTAATGATAAACTGCAAAGAAATTTCCATCCATGTCACTTACCCAAAAGAATGTTGCTTAGAGCAGCTAAGCCACCATTAGGCCCTTTCGACTTCTCAGCTACTATAAACAAAACCATTACTGGAAGACAAAATTGTGTGTTTGGGAGTGCAAGCCTCCAGCAGGCAAAGGGGAAGAAAAAGAAGTGTTTAGTTTTCTTGGAATTTTTTTTGGAAAGATAGATTGAGCTTCTGATTATTTCCTGAAAATAGGTAGCTTTTTATTTATGACTTCATACCTAGCACATAATATCACACTCGTATCTTACCACTAAGTTGTTTCCACAGCCCTCCAAGGTGCTGAGATTGATGATGAAAATGACCACAGCTGGAAAGGTGTTGTTATTGATGAAGCCCCTGCAATGGGAATCCCCGTGCCTTCCATTCAGCGCCAGGTCTGTTTCAGAATAACCCGAGAAGAGGACCGTGCAAAAATTAATCTTCATTGTAATGGTCTGCACCCCACAGTACACATTGATGTCTCTTTCAGCTAAAACATAAATGGATTTAAAAATAAACAATTGTCAGAAAGGTGCAGTAGAGCATAGATGAACAACTCTTTCGCTTCTGAGATGTTTGCACTATCATCTAACTCTTTCTAGTCTGCACACTTTATTTCAAGGTTATTCAAGAACTTAATTTTGCTCTTCAAGGAAAAACAGAAGAGGTATTGCATACAGACATTAGAGTTTACCTCCGTTTCTTTGTGTCTGCAGTTCAGTAAGTATGCACTGACTACCGATTGAAGGCTGTTGAATTACAAGAAAATTGAGTATGGAAAAAAAAGAAAGAAAAGAAAACATATTTCTTAGAACATTCCAAACTAGAGCAAATTATTTAAATTCCCTATATGTTGTGAACTTCAGTACAGATTATACATTCTCCCAGGTATAAAGATGAAGCAATTACATTTGTCCAAGTCCAAATTGTTAAGCACCTTGGTGTTTAGTAACTTACCATGGATGTACAACTAAAGCCATCCAAAAGAATTTCATTTTATTTAACCTATATTAATTAAATTTAATTAATAAAAATTTTAAGTAAATTTAACCTATATTAATTAAACCTAAATTGCAATAGAGATAGAGAATACAAGTATAGTGGTATGATAACCAAAGATGTGTAGGCTACTGAAAGAACAATTTTCCAATGACTATGTATGCAGAAAAGAAGAGTATATACTAAACATGAAATGCAAAACACAATTTTCATGATTCTCCTTGATTTCATGACTTATCAACAGTAAGAGTTACCCTAGGTCTTGGTCTTGAGAGTGAGCACACTCACATACATATACATAGACAAGCATTTCATAGCTCTATTTAGGTTTTCTACATATAGAGAAGAAAATGAGCATAGAGAATGGAAACTTTGGCTTCTGAATAATTTCAGAGTTAACTGTTATTAATTTGGGTAACGTCTATGAATTGAGTTGAATCCTACCCCCAAAAGGACATGAAATCCTAAATTCTTCTATTCCAGGATTTATGTATATTTATTTATTTAATGAGTTGTGGTGATTCTGGAGTAGAATGGGGCACCAATCAAACATGAACTGATGTTCTTATGAAGGGAACATACTCTAAAAAGAAAAAAGACATAACGAGAGTTCCTAGTGAAGACAGAAGAGTTAAATGATTCATCTAGGAGTCAAGGCACATTCAGAAGTATCCAAAAGCTAAGAGGAGACAAGAATCCTCCCTAGAGTGAGAAATAGAGAGAGAGAGAGAGAGAGAGAGAGAGAGAGAGAGAGAGAGAGAGAGAGAGAGAGAGAGAGAGAGAGCATGGTTCTGCCTTGATTTGATTGTATGGTCTTCAGAAGTGTGAGACAATGTATCTTCACTGTTTTAAATAATACCAAGAAATAATACTTTCAATTGTTCTAGATTCCCTTCATAGTGGGACTTAGGTAACCAGTACTGGAATACTAATACATTGACCTTTCCACATCTAACATCATTCCAATATTTACAAAAAGAATAAGAAACAGACATCAGATGTGTCAAATGTGGAAACCAACAAACAAGAACTGATTAGAAAAACTACTTTGGTTGTTCACCAAAAGAAAATGGAACAAAATAAAATATATTTTTGCAAATGATAGAACGTTCACCTATGAAGTATGTAAATGTCAATTAAAATGTTCATCATTGAAATAATTTACCTAATAACTCAGCCTTAATTTAAGAGTAGAAATTGTTCAATAGCATCTCTCCTTAGGATGTTTATTCTCTACCAGTTTTTGCTAGTAAAAATGAGTTATAGTTTTGAGATTGTGAATATATCAGTATGGGTATAGAAATATATATACATATATATATGGTAGTAATTTTAAACTCACTAGAAGTACCTATAAAAAAGGAAACACTAACATCAGTTTTACAGAAAATTTTAAGCACTATTCTTGTGAAGATAGAAAAATAACACAAACATATGCCTCACTACCACAGAAAACACTAAATATCATGTAAATCTGAGAAATGTGAATAGCAGTATTTGGCAAGATTAATTGTCTAAGTGGAAAGCTAAATTTTAAATGATCCTCTTTGCTAAAGTAGCATAGTTTGTTAAAATATGGTTACTGACTATTTATCAACTTCAAAATACATCTTAAATTTGAAAACATTTTTCTCCCTCTAAATGCTATTTCTTGGCCAACACGACTGTCATTTTTCCTCTGGGATAGCGCATTAACCACTGTTTCCTTTTCCCTCTCACCCCTTTAATATACTTGTTAATATATTCATCTATTCATTTCAGCTTCTTAGATCATCAGTTCTTTGTGTTACTTAGACCAAAATCTGTGTGTTGATCAGGCACTGAAAACTCTTCTTGATATACCACATTCCTACCGCTACATTCTCATCTCTCTCCTTTGTCTACATTGTGACTCTGGATATATTTCATTGTTTGAAAGAAGCACACTTAGTGATGGATGTCAGAATGAGGATTCCATCCTGTCATGTTGGGATTTTTTACAATAGTGGCACAAGAAAAGTTAGTAGAGAGATTTAAAAAAAATGTTCCATGCTTTGTTCTGACAGGGTTACATAATTGTAAAAATGTTAAAATGTCAAGTTCCATTCTTATGATTTGTCTATCTTATTACATAGAAATTACACCTCAACAACGTATCATGAGCATTTAAAAAATCATTAAACACCTTATCTACAAGATAGTGCTTTTTTCAGCTTAGAATGTTCCTTTAGTCCCGAAGCTTTAACTGAGCAATCACTCCCTCATCCTCCAGGTCTTCAACTTCTTCTTATCCAAGATCTCCCTGATCCCAAATATAAAGAAAACAACTTTATTTTTATGCTGTCCGTGGCTTTAAGTTCATACATGCATTTGTATATTTTTCTAATGAACTGAAAATCCCCAGGGCAGAAAACCTACTCTATTCACTGATGCATTCCTGTGATTGTTTAATCAATTCTATAAAGTACTGGAGCAGTAGTCTACACTGAGGATTTCAATAGTAGTGACCTGTTCTCATATGTATTACAATCTGTTATTAGAGGATGGATTGTATTGACAGAAAGATTGTGCAGAGATCTGTGAAGTGGAAGAGAAAGTCAACCTAGACCAGATAAGTTGGTTAGACACATCTTGCAAAAGATGGCATTGACTTTAATTTCAAAGTGTCAATAAGAGTTAGCTATGTTAAGAAACAGAAATTAATAACACAGTAGGGACTAGGTGAATGATAAAATACATTCAGGTTTCTTGGGAGCCAGACAGGTCTCTTTTTATTAGGATTTAAAGAAGAAAAAAAATGGTAATGTATTAATCCAGTAGAAGATACAGATGAATTGATAAGATAGTTTTACAGAGAAAAATGGTCTTTCTAAATGTTAAAATGTCTATCTGAATGTTAAACTCTCCCCTATTAATAAGTCCACTAACACTTGGATTTGTGCTCAATGAACAAGCCTAATTGTATTAGTTGGTATGTTCTAAACGCATCAAAATAAATAATAAATATGTCACAAAGGAGAGATGTCATTATCCTTAACTTAAACTTAAGACTTCACTTCCTCAGCTGTTTGCGGACATGCACTGATGTTTAGACTACCTGAACCAATAGAAGCAATTGCTGTGTTTAGATGTAAAGCTCTCTTCTGTTTTCTGCTTTACAACCAAAGGCATGTAACCCCTGCAGTGAAGCTGAATTTGCTACAAGCTGATCCCACTTGAAGATATGATAACAAATTAAAGGCTTTTGAAGTGTAAGAAAAGAGATATGTTCAAATCCATTCTGACCCAGCTTTCTAAAGACTTTTCACTATCTTTCAGAGAAACATATTTCCCCCCCTGGTTGTAGATACTAAAGGCATCCATTCAGCTCAATTTTACCATTTGGGAGGCTTTGAGGAAAAATAAAAAGATACTTCAAGTCACGAAAAGACAGTCTCTGACAAAAGTAGAGATTTTTTTTCAGCTACTGATAACTCTTTCAACAAAGTTTTTAGCCTCTTACTGTCTTTGGCTGACCTAAATTGCAACACTTCTCTGTACTACACCTTCTAGAAGCTAATGGAAAAAACATGAAGGGACAATATATATTTAGGGTATCACACCGGCAATGGGGTTTGTTTCTCACAGATTTTCTAAAATTATGCAAACCTTAAATAAGCTTCCACACTGCCAACTCTCCAGCTTATCATGTATAAAAATCTGTCCTAATTTGGAGTTCATAGCTTATATTTATCATATAAATACGCTTAAATGGCTACATCAAATTACATATATATATATATATATATATATGAGTGCTAAACCCTCTTTTATATATGTATATATGTTAAGTTATATATATATAATATATATATATATATTAAAGCCTCATATATATATAGAAAGAGAGATAGTACACAACCTTTACTCCTTGTGAAATCCTATTCCTAGAAAACCTAATTGCACATGTATTTAGAAACAATGGCTGACAATACATTTGTAGCACTCATACATACACCTAATAAGAATGTCTAACTTTCTTCCTTCAACAATTCCTAGTCAACTTTTGTAAGCCCAGAAGCATCTAGGTGAAGCTAAAGATTGACTTATGATAGACTGAACCTTTCTCTTCTCATTTGGGTACTATTCACTTGGAGACCTGCATTCCCTTTCAGTGGCATAAGATGGTTAAACATTTTCTAATTATGTTATGAAATAATAAGGACACGGATCAATACAATTAATTTAACAATGTACCTACTTGTATCTTTTACTACAAAGACATCAATGATGAACTACTTGGCTGCAAGCTGGTAGTCAGCATATATGAAAGACAATTCTAGAGGCTTGTCTTTATTACTAAAAGAAAGTGGAGTTTATAAGAACTGGACATAGAAAGTCAGTGCCATCAGTATGGTCCTACTCTAGAGGCTATTTAGAGTTGGTTTGGATTTTTGTATTATTTTTATTATCTTTAAGTAGTTGTACAAAAGAGTTGCCATTTAACAAAGTAAACAAGACCCAAAGAAACATAGGCTCCATGGTTTCCCTCATTTGTAATAATTAGTATATGTCTAGGATAGTCCTAGCAGAGGATCAGAATAGCTCAATACTTATGTACATATGACCATATAAGATGATGCTAATCGAAATG
>NW_027204619.1:0-23917 GCF_024711535.1 Dipodomys merriami
ACTCTGTAGCAAAGGAGTACTTATGGATGTAAAACTATGTTTTGTGAAAAGATTTCCAAAATGAGTAACTATTTGATGCAAATCATTTAAATAATCTTAGCTGATATTGTAAGACATTTGCATTTTTGAAGCCCACAATTTCATCTTAAAATGTTTTTTAAATCATTCCAATATCATCAAATATATCATAGATTTTATGAATCAGGTATAGAGAAAAAACAAAATAACAGAAAAAGGATAAAAGAATGCTTTGCATTTGACCATTCTAGGATGGTATTTATTAGTTTAGAGTAAATCTTTTGAGTAGAGTGTATCTATTTCCCTGGGGTCAGTGCATCACAGAAAGCTGGGGAGGAAAACACACAGAACCTGACAGTGGATTTCCATTTGTCTCATGGGAAATGGTGCTTTAAATTTTGTGACAAAGTCTGATACTGTGATGGAAATTTGATTTTTATGACAGTACTACCAAATTATCTTTCTCAAAGCAGAAAAAAAAATGTGTCCCTTTCAGGATGTTTTTTGTCTTTTTTTTTTTTTTTTTTTTTTTTTTTGGTACTGGGGATCGAACCCAGGACGTTGCACTTACTAGGCAAGTGCTTTTGCCACTGAGCTACATCCCAGCCCTCCTTTCAGGATGTTGATGAAACTTATTATTAGGAGATAAGGAAACATGACTGCTTGTTTTCATAGTGTTAAAAACAGTGATGTTTACTCTATACACTTAGGAGTTACACTTTGGTAATATCATCCCACATTGAATTATTGTTTTTAGTTGTTATTGTTTTCCTAGCTGTGCTAGTTTATTATGTTGTCTATCTTCCTTTATTAAGAGAGAAAAATAAGAGAAAGAAAATCATTTATAATCTCAGTAAAACAAGATAGGAAAGATAGAAATCATTTATAGTAATGTACATTAGGCTTTTAGAAGATTTTTTATAGCTCAAAAATTGTATCCCAGTACATTTTAATACTTTTAGATTTAGAAAAGTATAAATAATATAATTAAACATTTGATGCAATTATGAGGAGCAAAACTACTCAAATAATGTATCATTTCTGAAAGGCAGACATTGTAAAACACATCCTCACTGTCATATAACTTCTCAAAATCTGATCAACTTAATTGTTTTATTGTTAAAAGTACTTTATTTGTACACATTTAACACATGGGAGCTGAGGAAGCTATGATTTTTCTGGATGTATACAGATATATTATAGCATGCAAACATAGGTTTTCCTGCATGCCAAGTACATAGGAAAGAAATAGTGACAATGGGCATATTTCAGAAAACTTAGAATAGAGTTGTGTAGGGCCTATTTTAACTAACTATTAATTAACCATTTCCCCCCTCTGGATTTGTTTTCGAATGATTTCCTTTCAACATGTTACTTTGTTTTCAACATATAATTTGATGAACCAAAAAATATTCATTTGGGATCTGGGTTCACACCTATAATCCTTACCCCCTAGGAAGGCTAAGATATGAGATGTGAGGATCCAATTAACCAGATAAAAGCCAGAAGTTGAGATGTGCCTCAAAAAACTACATGAATATGCAAGGTAAGGGTTTAAGCCCCAGTAACACACACACAGACATCCCCACAGGCAGACATATATATTCATTCAGTATGTATTCTTTATACAAAACAGTCTCCCTTTCTCTCTCTCTCTCCCCCTCTCTCCCTCCCTCCCTCCCTCCCTCTCTCTCTCTCTCTCTCTCTCTCTCTCTCTCTCTCTCTCTCTCTCTCTCTCTTCTCTTTCTCTCTCACACACACATACACACACACGCACACACAAACATTTGGGAGAGGAGGCTTGTACTGGCATTTGAACTCTGGGCCTTGTACTTAGTAGGCAGACACTCTACCAGTTGAGGACACTTTCATCTCACTTGGCCTTGAAATTATTTTACCATAGGATTTTACACATTTTCCCTGGGCTTAGTCTCAAATCTTGATTACCCAGCCTGCATTCTTCCTGTAGTTCATGCATATTTTAACCCTCACCCTCACCCTCAACCCTACCTTTCTTAGATTTTTTTTCTTCTTAACTTTAGATAAATTGGCTACAGGAAATAAAAGATGGATGAGTATCAGACTACTGACACACTTCTGAAAATTTGTTAAAATGTTATGTCTTCATAATTTAAATTTTATGTAAGATGTTTATTATATACCATGACCTTAAAATTTAAATAACAAAGTGTCAACATCATTGTTACTTTTGCAGTAAATTTTTATTTTCTTTTATTCATGCCTACTTCTGTTGTTGTTGTTGTTGTTGTTGTTGTATGTTGTGAGGCTTGAACTTAGGGCCTGGGAGATGTCTTTGAGCCTAAGGCTAGCACTCTATCATTTTAAGGAACAGTGCCACTTCCAAATTTTGAGTGGTTAATTTGAGTTGAGAGTCTCATGCCCCATGCAGCCTGGGCCAGCTTCAAATCATGATCCTCAGATCTCAGTAGCTAGAATTAGTAGGTGTGAAACACTGGCAACTGGCTTTATGTTTACTTCTTAAACTACAGTAGTCACATATGCATTTTCAAGCATCTTGAAGAAATAAGTCAGCTATAAAAAAATCCTCAAAAACTGTTTCTAATGTAGCATAATGTCACTTTGTAATTAAATATTTCTTTGTGAGTTACTATTTTTTTAGATTTAGATGGTACTGAGGGTCCAATCCATGAGTTTCTAAGGCTTAGACAATTGGCTCTCCCACTGAGCTGAACCTCAATCCTATTTCCTTTTGCTTTTATGTACATGAGTGACTAGTGACATGACATTTGCTTCTTCAACATACAGATTTTTTGGTTGATATTTCCAGCCCAGGGTGGGGAAAAAAGAATGACCTGACCCATGTGATTTTGGCTGAGTGATTAAACCTGAGTGCTGGAGTCTTACAGATGCTTAGCAGTGAAATCACTTCGATTAGTCTAACAACTTTGGTTTAAAGCCAGCTGGATGCCCCAAAATCTTGACTTCACTTTTGCTGTGACTGCAGTACAATGAAGACAGATGGTTCAAAGCATTGTCATTAAAAGTTCACAACAGAGTTGCATAGTGGTTTGGCTACTGTGAATGAGAAATAGACTGAATGAATTATGGCACATGAACTTAATCAGTTTCATCTTGTTTATATCCAGGCACCTCTCCAACTCATCAAGGTCATTTGGAATTTCAAACCAGCTTTTAAATGTGCTAATTGTCCTACCAAATCGGTGTCATCAGCAAATTTAATAAAGATACACTTTGGTTCATCACCCCAATCATTAATTTAAAAAATGTTTAATAGTAGCTAAGTAATGGCCTCAGAAAAACATGCATAGCACTTAAAGTTTCAAAAGTTGATACTGTATCTCAAAATTTCTTACCACTTGATGTTCCCCTCTGGTTAAACAATATATATGTGTGTGTGTGTGTGTGTGTGTGTGTGTGTGTGTGTGTGTGTGTGTGTGTGTGTGTGTGTGTGTGTGTGTGTGTGTGTGTGTGTGTGTGTGTATAAATTATCATAACAAGTTCATCTGTGTATAAAAGCTAGTGTCAGACATTTAGATCTCAGAACTAGAAAGAAAGGAATACATCTACAGTATTTCTTATTGACATTTTAGCTCAGTTTAATTTTTATTTGAAATGTCTAAAATTAAATTATTCGAGTCTCAATCTTATTTTTTTCTCTTATGTAACCTCTTTTTTTTAGAGATTAGTTTCATTGAAGTGTTTGGCATTTTTGTCTTTTGCCAATGGTCTTCCTTCAATCAGGTATAGCCTCAACCCAGACCTTCTAATTCCTTTGATTACTCAACCCATTCCTCCTCAAACTCTCAAGAACGCACAACTTAGTATTTCTCATTAGGATGCTATTACAATATTTTTCAACTATCAATATAAAGCATCTTACTATAACCACCACTGGGTACTAATCTGTCTTTCTAATTTAAAAAGTTCATCTTTTTTTTTTTTGTTTTTTATTGTGAAAATACCATACAGAGGGGTTACAATTACATGAGCAAGGTAATGAATACATTTCTCATCAAGCATTGTTGCCTCCTCCTTTGTTTCCCCTTACCATCCCATCCTATCTCCCTCCCACACATCCCCAACCCCCACCCCTTGGCGCCAAAGTTGTAAAGTTCGTTTTTCAACATAACATTTTGTACATCTCATTGTTGCAATGGGTCCACCTGTATGCCTATTTAAATAATTTGTTTTTTCCCTTCTCCTCCACAAATTATACCAACATCAAATACAGTGAAAGCAGGGGTTATACCGTGGGGGAGGAACATACAAAGCAACAAGGAAATCATCTTATAAATATGTTAGAAACAATAGCAAGAAAGAAAAAATTATTTGAGTCATTATCTTTGGGTTCATTTCGCCTTATATCAACTTATCTGACCGTTTCTGCTTGTCTCAGACATATACTAGTTAGTGCAAATAAGGGAAACCATGGGACCTATGTTACTTTGGGCCTGGCTTACTTCCCTTAATATAATTTTTTCCAAGTCTTTACATTTCCTAACAAATGGAGCAATGCCATTCTTTCTAATGGAGGCATAGAATTCCATTGTGCATAAAGACTCCACATAGAGTTCCACAACCCTGCAATCCCAATTTTGGGCATTTACCCAATGATCACAAACAAGATCATACTAAATCTACCAGCACAACTATATGTATTGCAGCATTATTTACCATAGCTAAGATATGGAACCAACCCAGATGCCCCTCAGTAGATGAATGGATCAAGAAAATGTGGTGTATATATACAAAAAGTCCATCTTTAATAATACTGTTGCATAATTCTCTACCAAATCTGCAAACTGTGTCATTTCTTACTATACCCATTTCCCTTAAATAAACTTTCCTCAGCAAAGTAACAAGGTAATTGTATAACTTATGAAATATTTACTGAGTCAAATGAGAAAAATGTTCTAATTTTCATTTAATGATATCTTCATTCCATAGTTAAATGTAACACATACATGTTAATTATAAAAATAAAGTGTTATGCATTTTTTAAAGCCTCCAACATTCAAGGAGGTATATGTAAATATACAAGCAGAGAACATGAGTAATATCTGAAACAGATTTTTTGTTTATTCATATTTAATAATGTCTTTATTTGCTTTCAGTTAGATATAAGCTGTGATTTCAGTATAATCCTGGAAAACTGTCCTGGAAAACTAGCATCACTGTTTTGTATTATTGTTATACTAAATGTGACATCAAATTCAGCACAAACCTATTTTTCCATATTCTTTCACTTCAATCGAGTTCTAGTCCTTTAAATGCCTTCATTGAATTGTATGTATTTAGAGTACATATTTAATATATATTTTTAAAATTTTACTAAAACTTATGGAAACTTCTCTTATGCAAGCCTCTTTCTCTCCTCTCTCACCTCTTCCTCTCTCTTTCTCTCCCTTATTCCCTTCCCCCACTCTCTTTACCCTCCCCCTCCCCTCCTCTAGGTACTGTGAGTTAAACTCAGGACCTGGGCTTGCTCACTTATGGCTGTTACTCTACCACTTGAGCCCCACCTCCAATTCAGCATTTTGCTGGATAATTTCAGATGGAGTTTCACAGGCATTTTTAGCCAAACTCTTGCGAAACCACAATCATTGAGGTCTCAGAATCTCAAAGAGCTAGAATTACAGATGCAAGCCACTGGCACCAAGCCTGAGTGTGTCTCGTTCTTTGGCTTTGGCTTCAGTTGTGAATGCTTGGCTTGGTCACTTTCTTGCAAGCCACTTACAAGATTCCCAGCAATGAGAGCAGAGGTAGAATTTTCTGCAAGGGTGGAAGGTGCCGGAAGGAGGATGGCTTGGTTTGGTTGCGGATGTTGGAAAAGTTCTAGCAGAAAATGATTACAATATGGGAAGACGACTGCTAGCTTCTGCCTGTGACCTAAATGCAAATTTCTTTGAGCAGATGTGGGAAATTAGTAGATTTTACCCAGTATGATGATTCAATAGTTCAATCTGCTCTTCGTAAGTATAATTCCGCATAAATGCTGCATTAAATGCCTAGCTGTGATCCTCATGTGCTGCAGTCAGTTCCAACTGCCCTTGAGACAAGACATCTGGGAATATAGGTGCTTGAATTTGCATGCTTAATCTTTCTTCTACTTTCCAACACATTGAGAAGCATACAACAAATATGTACTTGTGTGCATGTGCACACACACACACACACACAGAGCTAGGATAAAGTACATCCTCTGACTCTGTCTGACTATTTTCTCCCTTTCTTTTTCTCAACGCTTTACCCTTCCCTTTTTCTTCTTCTGTTTGTATAAATATTTACATATATATGAAGGAAACACACATAATATAAATTCCAATAAATCTGTCAAAACATTTGCACATATCTAAAAACTTAAGTATTAGATTCTCAGTTTTTTTTCTTATTGGCTGTGAAAGTTATATTGCCATAAAAGAAAGTAGAATCCTAATAACAAAAATCCAAGTAAAATGGACACTATTTAGAAATAGACACTATTTAGAAAAACTAAATTTGAACCTCATCATTGTTTCACAAAATAACCTTATCTTGTGCTGATTTGTAAGAGGCAAATGTTTCACTGAGTTTTTTTTTCCCTTTTAATGAGGTTTTGGGTGGGATGTGAATTTTCTTGTCTTTTAATTTTTATAGGATATTTGCCATTCAGATGTGTATGTAAATACATACTTAAATGAAAATATATATTACTTGCTACCTGTAATACTTTCTCCTTTTTCTTAATCCCAAGCCTAAGCAACTGTTTAATTTCAGCATTTTGTTTTGCTTTGATGGTAGTGGGATTTAACTTGAGTGCCTTTACATTTACCATGCTGACACTCTACCTCTTGAATTACATTACCAGCTCCACTTCTTCCTTGGTTATTTTTTTTTAAATTTTTTTATTGTAAAGATACTATACAGAGGGTTACAGTTACATGAGTGAGGTAATGAGTACACTTCCTCTTGAGCATTGTTACCCCCTCCATTGTTTTCCCCCTACCATCCCCTCCCTCCCTCCCTTCCCCAAGGTTCTTTTTTTTTTTTGATTGTGATTAAGTGATTACTTAATTTCCGATAATTCACAGTATTGTGGAATAATGATGCTCGTTTAAAGTCACAAGTTCATTCTAACTTTCCTGGAGCAAATTGTCTATCACAGTCTGTAATATATAACGGTGCTCACATGTTATATACAATATATGTGATCAGCAGCATGGGGATATTTGGTAGTGGTTCAACCAGATGAGTGGGAGTTCTTTGTTTCTTAAGTCCTGTTAGTTTTGTCATATCACCTAACATTTTGGATTTATCATCCACTTATCAGGGAGACCATGTACTGTTTGTCTCTTCGTTCTTGGCTTACCTCGCTCAACATGATTCCTTCTAGCTCCATCCATTTCCCTGCAAATGCCATTATTTTGTCATTTCTAATGGCTGCATAATATTCCATTGTGTATAGATACCACAATTTTTGGATCCATTCATCTGTGGTGGGGCATCTAGGTTGTTTCCATATCCTAGCTATTGCGAACAGTGCTGCAATAAACATGGAGGTGCACGTGTCCTTGTATATTGGTTCCTGTTGTTCAGGGTAGATGCCTAGAAGTGGTATGACTGGGTCGTAAGGGAGGTCAATCTTTAGCTTTCTAAGGACCCTCCAGACTGCTTTCCAAAGTGGTTGTATGAGTGTACATTCCCACCAGCAGTGTAATAGCGTTCCTCGTTCTCCACATCCCCTCCAGCATTTGTCGTTGGCTGATTTGTGGATGTGGGACATTCTGACTGGGGTAAGGTAGTATCTCAGGGTTGTCTTTATTTGCATTTCCTTCACCACCAGGGATGATGAACATTTCCTCATGTGTTTCTTTGCCATTTTTATTTCTTCATTTGAGAAGTCCCTCTTTAGTTCCCTTGCCCATTTAGTAATTGGTTTGTTAGGTTTGGGAGGGATTAGTTTCTTGAGTTCCCTGTATATACAGGATGTTAACCCCTAGTCTGATATATTTCTGGTAAATATTTTTTCCCAATTAGTTGGTTGTCTTTCTAGCTTGGTTGCGATAGCTTTATCTGTGCAGAAGCTTTTTATTTTAAGGTAGTCCCATTTGTCAAGTCTCTCTCCAATTTGTTGTGACCCTGGGACTCTGTTCAGGAAGTTCCTTCCTGTGCCTATTAGTTCAAGTGTCTCTCCTACTCTGTCCTGCAGTAGTTTCAGAGATTCAGGTTTAATGTTAAGGTCTTTAATCCATTTTGAGTTGATGTTGGTGCATGGTGATAGGCTGGGGTCCACTTTTAGTTTTCTGCATGTGGCTGCCCAGTTTTCCCAGCACCAGCGGTTGAAGAGGCTGTGTTTCTTCCATTGTATGTCTTTGGCTCCTTTGTCGAATATCAGCTGGCTGTAGGCCTGTGGATTTATTTCTGGATCTTCTATTCTGTTCCATTGGTCTTCGGGTCTGTTTTTGTGCCAGTACCATGCTGTCCTTGTTATTATAGCTCTGTAGTAGATTTTGAAGTTCGGCATGGATAGCCCTCCCATATTGTCTTTATCCCCTAGAATTGTTTTGGCTATTCTAGGTCTTTTGTTGTTCCATATGAATTTTTGGACTGTTTTCTGTATTTCAGTGATGTACGTCATTGGGATTTTAATAGGAATTGCCTTGAATTTGTATATTAGTTTTGGAAGTATTACCATCTTTACTATATTAAGTCGCCCTATCCAAGAGCATGGGAGGTCTTTCCATTTCCTACTGTCTTCTGCAATTTCTTTCTTTAACTTTTTATAGTTCTCATTAAATAGTTCTTTTACATCTTTGGTTAGGTTAATTCCTAAATATTTTATTTTTCGGGAGGTTATTGTGAATGGGGTTGCTCCTTTATTTCCCTCTCTTCCTGTACATTATCAGTGTATAGGAAGGCAACTGATTTTTGTGGGTTTATTTTGTATCCTGCTATTTTGCCGAAGTGATTTATGATTTCTAAGAGTTTGGGGATGGAGTTTTTGGGATTGTGGATGTATAGTATCATGTCGTCTGCAAAAAGGGATAGCTTAACTTCTTCTTTCCCTATGCGGATCCCTTTAATGTCTTTTTCTTGCCTTATTGCCCTGGCTAAGGGTTCTAGGACTATATTGAAGAGAAATGGAGACAGTGGGCATCCTTGCCTTGTTCCTGATTTTAGGAGAATTGGTTGTAGCTTTTCCCCATTAAGTATAATATTGGCTATTGGTCTGTCATAAATGGCTTTTATTGTTTTTAGAAATGTTCCTTCTATTCCTATTTTCTCCAGAGCTTTTAGCATGAATGAATGTTGAATTTTGTCAAAGGCCTTTTCTGCATCTGTGGCGATAATCATGTGATTCTTGACCTTGGCTCTGTTGATATGTTGGATTACATTTATTGACTTACGTATGTTAAACTATCCCTGTGTCTCTGGGATGAAGCCTACCTGGTCATAGTGAATTATTTTTTTTTATGTGTTTCTGGATTCTGTTAGCTAGAATCTTGTTAAGGATCTTTGCATATGTGTTCATCAAGGAGATTGGCCTGTAATTCTCCTTTTTTGTTGGGTCTTTGCCTGGTTTGGGGATGAGTGTGATATTGGCTTCGTAGAATGAGTTTGGGATAGCTCCCTCCTTCTCTGTTTCTCTGAAGAGCTTGAGGAGTATGGGTATTAGTTCTTGTTTAAAGCTCTTATAGAATTCTGCTGTGAATCCATCTGGTCCTGGGCTTTTTTTTTGTTGGAAGACTTTTGATAGCTTCCTGTATCTCATTATAGGATATTGGCTTATTTAATTGGTTAACTTCTTCTTTGCTCAGTTTGGGCAACTTGTATTTCTCTAAAAATGCATCCATTTCTGCCCGATTTTCTTCCTTTAGAGAGTATAGCTTTTGAAAGTAGTCTGTTAGAATTGTTTGGATATCTTGGGTACGTGTTGTGATGTTTCCTGTGGCATCCCTAATCCTATTAATATGGGTTTCCTCTCTTCTTTTTTTAATTAATCTAGCCAATGGGCCATCAATTTAGTTTATTTTTTGAAAGAACCAGCTTTTTGTTTGGTTTATTTTGGTTATGGTTTTCTGATTTTCTAATTGGTTAATCTCTGCTTTTAATTTGGTTATCTGGCTTCGTCTAGTAGCTTTAGGTCCCATTTTTTCTTGTTTTTCTAGCTGTTTTAATTGCAACATGAGATTATTTACTTGGTCTGTCTCCATTCTCTTGATGTGGGCACTGAGGGCAATAAATTTGCCCCTCAGGACTGCTTTTGCTGTGTCCCACAAGTTTCTTTGTGAGGTGTTTTCATTTTCATTGAGTTGTAGGAAATGCTTTATTTCTTCTCTGATCTCTTCTGTTATCCAGGCATTGTTAAGGAGTGTGCTGTTCAATTTCCATGTATTAGAGAAATTTCTGCGGTATGCTTTGTTATTGAGAGCTAGCTTGATTCCACTGTGGTCAGATAGGATACAGGGGATTATGTCGATACCATTCTATTTGCTTAAGTTCCTTGCATGAACTATGATATGGTCTATTTTGGAGAAAGTTCCATGAGCTGCTGAGAAGAATGTGTACTGTGTTGTTTTAGGGTGAAATACTCGGTAGATGTCAGTTAATTCCGCTTGAAGTATGGCCTCTCTTAATTCGGTAGCTTCTTTGCCAATCCTCTGGTTGGTAGACCTGTCCTTTGGTGAGAGTGGTGTGTTAAAGTCTCCTAGTATTATCGTATTGGGATCTATTTTATTCTGTAAGTTTGAGAGCATTTGTTTGACATATCTGGGTGCACCAATATTTGGGGCATATAAGTTGATGATGGTTATATCCTCCTCTTGGATTGTTCCCTTTATTAATATGTAGTGTCCGTCCTTGTCTTTCTGTACGGATTTTAATGAAAAGTTTATTTTGTCAGATATCAGGATAGCTACACCTGCTTTCTTACTGGGGGCGTTTGATTGGTAGATCCTTTTCCACCCCTTCACGCTGAGTTTGTTTGTATGTTTGGCTGAGAGGTGGGTCTCCTGAAGGCAACAGATGGATGGGTCTTGTTTTCTGATCCAGTCCTCAGTTCGTTTTCTTTTAATTGGCGAATTCAGCCCATTTATATTAAGAGAAAGTATAGAGAGATGCATTGTTGTCCTTGCCATTCCGTTTTCGTAAGTTTTTCTTCTTTCCTTTCCTCCTGTGCTTGCTCAGTTAGACTTTGAGTAACGCCTGTTTGGGGCAGTCCCCAGTTCCTGGTTGCTTTCTTCAGGTTGTGTCCCCCCTCTTAGAATTCTTTGTAATGCTGGCTTAATGTTTATGTATTCATTTAGTTTTTCTTTGCTATTAAAAGTTTTCAGTTCTCCATCGAATGTGAATGCTAGCTTTGCCGGGTATATCAGTTTGGGTTGGCAGTTATTGGCTCTCAGGGCTCGTATGGTGCTTTCCCAGGCTTTTCTTGTATTCATTGTTTGTGTGGAGAGATCTGCAGTAATTCTTATTTTTTTCCCATTGTAGTATAGCTCCTTCTTCATTTTTGCTGCATGCAGGATTGTTTCCTTATTATTCAGATCTATCATTTTTACTATAATGTGTCTAGAAGTGTTTCTCCTGGGGTCTTGCTTGTTGGGTGTTCGATAAGCTTTTGTGATGTAGTTAAGATGGTCGTTTTTGAGGTGGGGAAAATTTTCATTGATTATATTTTTAAATAGGTGTTGCATTCCCTTGCTCTGGAATTCCTCACCTTCGTCCACTCCAATTATGCGAAGGTTAAATTTTTTAGCATTATCTGCTTGCTCTTGAATATCCCTTTGGTTTAATTTGAGTGATTTTTCCATATCTGTCACTTTTTGGTCCAGTTGGTGTATTCTGTCTTCTGTATCTGACACTCTACCTTCCATTTCATTCACTCTGTTGACAGTGGCTTCTATTGTGGTTTGCATGGAGGAAATGGATCCCTTTATGGATTCAATGTTGGTTCTCAGAGTACTGATCTCACCTCTCAATGAGGTATGCATTACCTCTAATTTGGCGTTTATCTCACTTCTTACTGAGGTTTGTGCAGCTTCTATTTTTGCATGCATCTCTTGTTTGATACCCTGTATCTCTTTGGATAGTTCATCCTTGTGCTCTTTCAATTTCTGATCAATTTCTCGCTTTATTTCTTGAGTCATTGCCTCCAGCAACCCTTGGATGTAGCTTTTGTCTTTCATTCCTGCTTTGCTCCCACTGGGGCTCTCCCCTGCATGGCTGCTGGCTTTTGAGGTGAGCTTGCTGTCCTGGGTGGTGGTAAACCTTGTGATTTTTTTCTGTGATTTTCGCATGGAGGTTCAGGAGACTGCTCTTCAATTTTGTTTTGGTGTGTCTGTCTTTGCTTGGTTGCTGATTCTGTATTGGTAGAGAGAGTCTGTGCCTGATCTGGGTTCTGTTGGGAGCCTATTTCCAGCTGGATTCTCAGCTCTCTGCTGTAGATTGCTTGCAGTTCCCGCCTTTGGAAGGGTTGAGCAGCCTAGACTCCTTGTGTTTGCTCCTACGGGTGCTCTTGTGAAGATCAGATGCTCTGGATGCACTCTCCCAAATACTGGAGTCTGCTATGGGCTCCTGATGTGTTTTTGTTTGTTTGTTTTGGGCTGGTTGTGGGCTTGAACTCTAGGTTTGGGTGCTGTCCCTCAGCTTTTCAGCTCAAGGCTGGCACCCTACCATTTGAGCCACAGCACCACTTCTGACCCTTTTTGCTTTTGTGATGCTGAGGAATCAGATCCAGGGCCTCATACATCCAAGACTATCACTCTATTGCTGAGCCGCCTTAACAGTCTGAGCTCCTGCTTACTATCAGGTGCTGGCAGCCTGTGTTGCCCAATTCCCAGTCTAGGGTATATGGGTGGAGTTTTGGTGGGGTTTGGGCTTCTCTTGTCCTGGGCCTCCAGGTCTTTTGTTGTCACAGGCGTGCTTGCTGGGGAGTGTTGTTTCCTGGTTTTCTCCCCTCTGTTGAGGCGTATGCTCAGCTTTTTACTTCAATTGGGAGGAGTTGGTTGTGTTGTTCAGGCGCCGGATCCCCGGGCCTGGTTCCGGCCCCAGCCTGGAGAGCGCTAGTTAGGCCTGTGCTGATGTGTGTACCACCTAGGTTATGCAGCCTGGAGCGCACTCATTAGGCCTGTGCTGATGTGTATACCACCTAGGTTATACAGCCTGGGGGACACAGTTCAAATTTCTTCTACTGTTGCTAGTCTTGACCCAGGGGCGCTGTTCCTGGCTTGGGCATTTAAGCTCCCTTCCAGGGGTGCTCTTGCTCTAGCCTGGCCAGCTGAGTGTGCTCCATGGGCTGGTGGAGCTCTCAAACAGTTCCCAGTTTTAGTGGGTCCTGTGGTCCGGGTGTTGGGGTATGGAATCTAGGTCAGGGTCTGGGGATTCCCTCCAGCTCTGGTCTCCCTTGAGGGATACACTTCCCCTGTGGGGTACTCACCCTGGAGCTGGTTGTTTCTGTGTGGTGTAGGTTGTCAGTTGTTGTTGCAATCCGGGCTGGGTTGGGCGGTGGTGGCTCTGTGTGATTCGTTTCTGTCTCTGCCTCTGTCGAAGCTGTCGGGTCAAAAGTGTCCACACTCAGGCAGCTTCTTCGCGGTACCTCTGGGGCCCAAGCGGCCCAGCCAGGTCGCTGCGATCGCGATCAGGCAGGCGGGTGGTCTGCCAACAGGTCCCTTTGTGGCGCTGCTGCAGCTTTGGCGGGATGAAGCCTCTCTGCTCCGGTGGAGAGTGAGGGGGGGTGGGATCCTCGTGGAGACTCCCGGCTGGTAGGTTTCTCTGTTCCTGGCGAGCCACTGTTCTGCAAACCAGTACCTGGTGATCTGAAAGTGGCCTCCTGTGTCTCTGCTGTGACTCTGGGGCTCCCGCAGCCCCTGCCGGGCCGGCTGGCCGGCGGCTTGTCACACTGCCGCGCGGCTAGTAAAGGTTGGGGGAGGGGTCTTCGCTTTTCTCTGTTTTGAAATTCTTCTTTTCCTCTCTTTCTTTTTTTGTTATTCTCCGCCTCTGGTTTTTCTCTGAGTGTTCGTCTTTTTGTTGTTGTCCATCTCTTGGGGAGATTAAGCCTTGGAACTCGAACTCTCTTTTTGATTGGAGAGAGCTGTGGCGTTTCCCTACTGCTCCATCGCCATCTTGGTCCCCCCTTTCCTTGGTTATTTTTGAGAGAAGGACTTGCTTTCTGCCTGAGCTCATGCATAATCTCATTCCTAAAGTATAATCGCTATACTTTAGGCTTCCCAGCAATAGCTACAATGAGTTATATAAGTCACCATATACAGAGATAGGTTGAGAATGATGGTCACAAACGTTCCTGCCATGAAAGACTAGAATCTGAATCCTCCCAATCTCAGATTCTCAGATAGGAGCTAGCTTCGCCTGACATGTATACAGCATAGTGCCCAGCTATTAGATAACGAAGGGTTTTAGGAACTTTTCTGCTTGGGCTGCCTTTGAACCAACATCCTCCTCATGTCAGTCTCCCAAAAAACTAGAATTATAGGCATGAGGTGCCAAGCACAACATTTTCAACATTTATAATTAACAGAGTCATACACCTAAGATGTCTGATAAGTTTGGAGGCATGATATCTCTTTTAGACCATTCAGACCTAATTTTGGGGGGGGAAAACAATCTAGAATAATATTTCATAGACCATGTTAATTACTATTGGGTAAATCTGATAAAATATAAAGAAGGGATGAACTTGGGAAGCTGAGGGGTACATACATACCCAGATATGAGAATTCGAATAACCATGCAAGAGACTTTCCAGATTAAAATATTTATGAGCATTAAACAGCTTTTAAATCTCATAAATTGAAGGACATGATTGAAGGGCTTAGTTAAGTTTCAAGCATTAAAAAAAACTTCCAACTTAATGTGACTAAATGCAGGGATTAGTCAAAGTATTTTATGTCATTATTTTTGTTTTTGATAAATAACATGATCATGGTAAATTTTAGGTCAAAGTTAATCATTCTAGTTCCTTTGAGCTCCTATAACAAAATACCACAAGATGAGTAGACTACAACAACAAATAATTATTATCTTCTCACAATTGTAAAGCCTGGGAGACTGCAACCAATGTGTTAGTAAAGTTGCTTACATCTAGAGGCTTTCAATGAGAATCTCTTGCCCATCTTTCTTGGCTTGAGAATGTAGGCAATCCTTTGCCTTCCATAAAAAATAGACAAATCTATCCAAAACTTTCTATTTTCACAAGGCATTTTTCACTTTGACCTAAAACTCAGTGATAAATTCTATACTTTTATTTATTTTATGTTTGAACTTACTAGTACTTTACCTCAAGAGTCAGGTCATTTTCCTTTTTTTAGTGCTCTACCACTTGAGCTACAGCTGCATTTTCTTGGACTTTAGTAATAAATTGGGATAAGACTCTGACTGGTTTTCCTGCCCAAGCTGCCGTGAAACCATGATTCTCAGATTTCAGCCTCTTGATAAATTAGGATTATAGGCATCCATCACAAGTGCCCATTAGTATCTTTAAAAAAAAATCTACAATGACTGTATCTCCAAGTAAGCTCACACACTAGGGTTAGAATCTAAATGCATGCATTTTATAGAAGAATGTGTCTCAGCTCACTGAATAGAAACCACAGTGGCGCCATGAGACTTCCAGAAGTTGAGAGAAAAAATCATGGCTTTACATAAGTACATTAATGCTACAAAAATAATTTGAAAAATTATGATGATAGTAATGACCAGATATAAAAGAGTGGAAGTCAACTCAGTTTTACATGTCCATTTATTTTTGTTTTCTGAGACAAATTGGGTGAATTGGTAATAAATATTTTTACCCAGCAACATTGGCCATGAAAAATTTTATTTAATCCACTTGAGCTTTAGTGTTTGAATTTTGAAAGTGAAAATAGCCTTGATGCACATCACATTTGAAAACACTTAAAAAAAAAAGTATCTGAAGGAGACCTATATAATTATACCTGAGAAATAGTAAGATATGCTGGCAATAATGTTGGCTGATCTTATCATATTATTTCTGTAACAAATGATGTTCTAATTGGTATGGGTATGTTTAACCATAAAGATGGAATAATGTGTTTGTAAGGAATGATGCTGAAATCTCAGAGCCTTACCATACTAAAGTTACCATACTAAAGTTATCTATGCTTTATATTGACTTGCATTTCCTGTTCTAATTTGTGGAACATGTTAACAAATACACTGGCCTTGGGAGTCACATTAGGATGCTAGGTATTAAAATCTCTAATGAAAGAATCTGTTTTCCATAGCAATACATTTACATTAGTGTATTACTGATATGCACAAATTTCAAAGATTGATTATTACTGATTACAACAGGTTTATGCCAAGTTCTGTGGGTTAGAGACAATCTAGGATAAACTGAAGTGCTTAGTCGGCTGTTGGCTGATCTCAAAGTTGCATCTTTTTTTAATCTACATTCCATTATTTGGGCTGATTAGACAGTAATTGGATAGATTTGATAGGGTTTGAAATTCCTCATTTTTGTTTCATATCCCACCTAAGTTGTCCTAAGTATATGTTCATGACAAAGAGAAGGTTATACATTTCTTTTATAGTAGCAAAGCAAATGTTATTTCAGGAAAGGATATCCTGGAAATTCACGTTGTAAACATGTACCAAATAATCTACTGGTGGTAGTCAAAAGAGCTATTGCTTGAGAAAGAAAAATCAATGGAGAAAATGTGAAATTTCAACCTAGCTTTGTAGGGTTTCTGGAATTAAGACTTGTCAAATAAGAAATCATTCTGTTTAATTTTTTAATGTTTAGGCTGTTCTTTTTGCATTGTTTACAAAATACTAAATTCTTATTGAAAACTAAATTATTTTAAATTGTTGTATAACAATCACACAATTAATGGATTTTAAACAATATATATGAAGTTCTTTTCACATTTCTGTAAGGTAGAATTCCAAAAGGTAAGGAATTGGAACTATTATGTATCTTCCAATAATTCCATTCTCTTAAATAAGAGAAGATTCCCTATCCTTAACCATTCCTGCCCAAACTGCCGTCATTCCATGTTTTGTGTCCTTGACTTTTTTTCTCATTTCTGTTTGCTTAATCAAATACTTTTGGTTTTTTATTTCATTTTTAATTTTTTCCTTGTTCTGGGGTTGGAACTAAGGGTTTTGCCCTTTTTATATAGGTACTCTACAACATGAACCGTCAGCACTAAATCTCCTTTTTTTTCCCCTAAAATTTTATCGTCTCTGTTATAAAAATAATGTGATTATATTAGAAATATGTAGATAATAAGATACTCTCCCCCCAAGTTCTAATTGACTTTTGTTGACAATGGTACTTTAACCACTACAAAGAACATGCCCAGAAGTTTAAGTATGGAACTGGTTGTCTTTCCTAATGTGTTATTCTTCATCAAATACACTGGAGACTCAAAGGAAAAGAGGAAACTCTGAAGAAAGTAATTTTTTTCTAAATGTGTAATTCTCAGGCTTTGGATTCAAAAGAAAACTTTGGTTTTTCGTGTGTCTCAAGACTGCTAGTGTCACACAGTCACTACATTTGAGATCTCCTGGTAATCTAGTTGATTGAACGAAAATCATTGGAGGAAAGTTGGGGGAGATGAGAAGCTTACAATGGCCACACAGGGAGGAGAAAGTACTCCAGAGACTGGGCCTGCCAGAAGGTGTGACAGTAATTAGAAGAATGAAATTCCAAATTTTAAGGATAAGGCAAGATTTTGTGATTAGAATGTCATGGAAGTTTTCTTAATCCATGTGATGGTTAATAAGTATAAAAATAAAAGCTCTTGGGTGGCGATAAAGATAGTTCAAATTAGCTAATTGAACTAAACCATCGTGGAAGACAGACAGGGAGAACTAAAAGATGAAGCAGGAAGGAAACAGGCAAGTGCACATAAACTATGTCACAAATTATATCAATTTGCTGTGCACTAATTTGAAAGGCCACTTTTATTGAGTTAAAAGGACAGAAAGAAAAAAATGGTTTTGGAAGAGGTTTAAAGAATGTTCTCTAGACAAGAAATAATTTAAGAGTATGATCAAAGAGCTAAATTATGTGACTAAATCATTAAAGCTTATGTTAACTATTTAAAGACAGCAATAAAGAAGCCAGATAATATTGAATATATGGGTTGACATGAACATAAGTTTATGCATAAGTATATTAACATTTTGGATGTATGGCTTTTGTTTTGCTGATAAGTATGTATAATAAAAATGAGTACATAATTTTATACCCTATGAAGGTGCCCATTAGCCTTATGAACCGTGTTATGAATAAAGACAGTGTTGAGAACTTCAGAAATGAAAGATGACTCATATCTACACATATTCTTTACTTCCTCTAAAAATAGTACCATTGAAATATGAAGTGTTTATAAATTAATTTATATAAACAGTGAACTTAAATTTGCCAGAAAAATTTTGAATGGCCTGCTCAAAAAGATAGTAAAGTTTATGAAGAAATCCTCAAGTGTGAGATATGATAAGCAAGAAATTGGACATTCTCTGTGATAAAAAATGAACAGTCCTTTTCTTTCTTAAAATTATGATTTTTCTAGGTAAGTTAAAACAATTAAAGCAAACTTAGCTGTGTAAATACTGAAAATAAATTAAATTCTAAAAGCCTTAATTTACTCACTAGTAAGGTAGGGATAATGAAATACTTAAATCACAGCAGTAGTGAAGATTAAAATAAATAATACTTGGAACAAATATGAAAGTTTTAATAAGCATCTTACAAGAAGAAACAATGTTTTCACCATTATTACCATTGTATTATTGTGACATATTGGAAAAATTACCTGTGCATAAATTTTAAAAAACTGAAAATGCAAAAGAAAAAGAAAAGAGTGGAGAGAAGCAAAGCTGAGACAAGTTCCAGTGCAGAGTGCTGCCCTGCATTCTTAGTATGGCAAATAAAATTCACTAAGGATCAGGAGCTGCATGGAAAAAAAATAAGCTAAGCATAATTTGATGCTAGACAGCATCAGCCAACGAGCCAAATACATTTCCAAAAGTGGTTTAAACATTAACCTAATAAGCAATCTTGATAGCACTCAGGATTTTACAATGCACTGACAGAAGTCTATTGCAGAAAGAAAAGAGTGGGCCATTTGTCTGAGCATTAGCGCTGTCACTGCACATCCAATTCATAACAGATAAAGAAAAACCTTAATTTTATAAAGCATTGAAATCAAATTAAACAATACAACTAAGAGCCAATCACCCTTTTTTCTTTTAATCTCTATTGCAAGTTTAGAGAATCATGCCAGTGAGACAAGACAAACAATTGATTCTGAGGAATCCTCTCTCATCCCTGCCCCAAGTCAACAGTCTTCATATCAGTAATTGTGTCATGTGGCCACATGTGCATTATTAAGAACTAGATGAATTATTGACAATAAATATTATTATTGGATCCACAATACTATGATTATAATGAAGACCATCGTGTATCAGTATATAAGTATTAAATAAAAATACAGACACCTAGTAATATGAGTTTAAGGTCTTGGTCATCATAAGCTATACACTTTGGAAAGCAGTAGTTAATAAGTAATATTAACTACTAAATAGGACTATTTTTCTTTGAATATTATAATATGTATCTTTGAATAAAGTTAAAATTTGAAATACATATGTCTATATCAATAAGATAATGAAAGAAAAATCTGTCCTATTATTTTTGTATTTATTCACCTGAAGTGGTAGAATAAGAATATATGCCTGTATAAAGGTGGAAAAATTAGAACATGCAAGTTGTCTGAGTGACAAATCCCCAATGTATAAACAAGTTATTTATAATTTTCTGAGCAAATGGACTACTAAAACTATTATAGCTCAACTCAGCTTTATAGAATTGTTAGCAAAAAATACATCCCCAAATACTACAGTCATATGGTTGATAAGTAAAACTTATAAACCCAAAATATAAGAATTCATGTTACAAAGATTATCTTATACATCAGAATACCAATTTATTTTACATACCATAAATGACAAAATTAAGTATATAAATATTTATTTGTAATAAGTTTAACATAATATAGTATGTATAACTTATATAAATTTAGTTAAATCATTCATGCAATGACAATATTCTATCACATGAATTACAACATTCAGATTTATGGTGCATGGTTTTAAAACCCATATACATATAATGTGTGCAAATATTGTTTGTGTATGAGTGTGGATGTACTCTACAGTGATGATATTGTTATTTCATTTTGATTACATATTTAATTTATACTTATTTTTCTATATTTTTCCTATTTTTTCTATAAAAATTTGTTATAAATTAAATGCATTGCATTTTTTGAAACTTAGATTTGGACAAAGAAATATACATGTTGTATGTTTAAGATTTTAATATAGTTTTGCAAATATTAATCAAGAAATATGAAAGTGTTTCCAGGCTCATATTTAATTTAATAAAGTTAGTGAATAATAAATTGTAGGACCACAACATGATTTATCGAAATTACGAAAACTAATAAAAAATTGGTTTTCAATGGTGTAGGCATGAGAGTC
Source organism: Dipodomys merriami (assembly GCF_024711535.1). NCBI lineage: Eukaryota > Metazoa > Chordata > Mammalia > Rodentia > Heteromyidae > Dipodomys > Dipodomys merriami. The sequence goes on from NW_027204619.1 coordinate 20,533, forward strand.
TTATAAAAGATTGTCCATATTATATTTGTACATAGTAATTTAGTTATGAATTTTCATTATGTGCTGCAACAAAATGAATTACGATCATTAGGTCCATGAATATTAGAATTTAACCTGTGGATATTAACTTCTGGCCTCAGTGCTCACTTTTCTATTTCCAGTTTTCTCTTATTCACATCTTCTAAAGTGAAAGAGGAAAAACTCATGTCACATTATAATTCTGAAGACACAAGAGAAGAGGAATTGTTACCACTTGTAGGTCCCAAGGATGTAGTCATACATTGAATTTCTTTTAAATCCACTACTTCTACTGTCATCAAACATCTGTTTCTTTTACATTTTTTCTTCCGTTACATACTGCCTACATCCTGATTTAGTGTTTATGATTTTGTGATCAAGTGTTTATTCAAGCAGTCTTGTTTTATCTAAAATGCATCCTCTCCTAATGGAATAATTCAAGGTTCAGTTTCTTGGGTGATTTCATACCACAGAATAGAAGCTGCTTCGGATGTGTCCAGGAATAAGTGGCGTGAGTATGACAAAGGATAGACTATAATGAAGGCAGAAAGAAGAAGGATCCGACATTACACATGAAGTAACTGGACAACTGAAAAGCTATGGAAAAAATTGATTTTATATAATATAAAGTAAAAGAGAGACTGCCAGCTCCAATCCCAGCTCACTAGGGGTCAGGGAAATCTGAGGACAAAACCATAGGGTAAGTCAAGCAATCTGGTGGCAACAGATCAGCAATTTTAGCAACAGAACAAACCCACAGTTCTTACCAGCTTTAAATCCAGTGAGGACACCCAGCCAGCCAGTAATCCAGAATTAGAAAAGAAATCCATTTTGCTGCTCTCAGTATTTCAGGGAGCTGCAGGTGTCATCTCAAGAGAGATCTCATGATTTCAGACTGAACAACATCGAAATGTACTCATTTTTTTAATTGTGAAAATACCGTACAGAGGGGTTACAATTACGTTGGCAAGGTAATGAGTACATTTTTTTTCTTTCTTGTGATTGTTTTGAAATGTACTCATTACCTTACTCATGTAACTAACTGTATCGTCTCTGTATGGAATCTTTACAATAAAATAAAATTTAAAAAAGCAAAAGTTTGGAATGATTCCACAGAGTCAGTACTCCTCTTTTAATTACTTTTACTTTTGTAATCTGTAAAGTATCTTTATAGATCCTAGAGCCTTGTCATTGTCAGTATTTAATTACTCATGTTTATCATTTTAAATTTGCATGATTCCCTCATTTATGATATTGTCTAGATTCTCATCTGCTTGTTCAATGAAGTATTTCTTTTTCTTGTTGTTTTTGTTAAATATTTGATATTTGTGCTGCACCGTCACTCATAATAATGTACAATTGGCAAACTGAGGAAACTGACATATATTTTCTCTACTAGTCGGTCAATCTTTTGTTAATTAAAAACATCTATGTGCACTCTAGCTACATGGTAAATCCAGTTTTAGATGTGATATCTGAAGAGGACATTTGTCCATGACCCATCTCCCGTGCAGATCAAAATGTTGTAAGAGGGGGCTGGGAAGGTGACTCAGTGGTAGTGCGCTTGCCTTGCATGCCTGAGGCCCTGGGTTCGATTCCTCAGCACCACATAAGCAAAAAGAAAAAAGCCGGAAGTGGCACTGTGGCTGAAGTGGGAGCTGAGGGACAGCGTCAGGCCCCACAATCGGACCAAAAAAAAAAAAATGTTGTAAGAAACCAATAAATACTCACTGGAATTTGGATATTTATGTGAAATTATTATTTTGATTAGACATCTACTTTTATCCAGGTCTCACTGCTTATCTTATTGATGCACACTGAAATTAATATAAAATTTATATGAATTAATTTATAAAATATTATAGATTTCTTTTTCATTTGTCACCAAAATTAAGGATTTCTGAACAGGAAAAGCCAACTTTTCTAAGAGCATTAGAATAGATCTGATTTCTTCTCATTGGTCAAATGGGTTCCACTTGTGAAAAACCACCTCTAAATTGTCATAATCTCTGGTTTACTTCTATGCCACCATTATTTTCATAAATTTATTTTCATTTATACTACGTTATTGTGGTTTCATTGTAATTTATTTTGTGGAAGTAGAATAGATAATAATAGTACCAAACATGTACATGTGCAGATGTAGAAGTTTTCTATATGTTTGTGTATATATATGTATAAATATGAACATATTTTATATAAATATGTGTGTATATATGAACATTAATTCTGTCATATGTGTATAATTAATTTCTATATATCTAAGTTCCTTTATGAACATATGTATATGTTAAATAAATATATATTTATATATGTTTATAGATATACAAGTTAATACAGGGGTAAATATAAATATAGGTCTATTATACTAACACACATACACACAATATATATATATATATATATATATATATATATATACAAGAATACATATGTGTATGGGGGGTTGAATGGATACACAAATAGAGAATACACACAGGAATTGAGGTAGAAATATATATGTATGTATATGTATCTTAGCATCTTAGCTCAATGTCATCTGGGAGGCTCCTATTTTGAGAATTTCTTCTGTCTTCAAAGCTTCACTTGTCTGGGCAAGTTGGTCTGCTTCGCTCAGTCTATCAACTAAGTGTTAGTAGCATTCAGAAGTGTCTTTATGGAAACACACATAACAGTATTTTACACAATACCTTGAAACTACCTGACCCTATAAAATTTTTACTCAACATTAGACATGGCAGCCTGGATATATGTAAATAAAGTATATGAAGTGTTTGCAAAGTTTATTATACACATTATATTCCATGAAGTGTACACTGTTGTCATTCATAAAAGTCATATTCTATTGGTATTTTCAGCATTGCACACTGGAATTCTGAATTATCAAACAATAAACCATTGTTCCTAGGAAAATCTTGGTGAACTTGTGAAAAACATTTTCTTATTCAATCATAGGTTCATAGAAACCTAACACTGTAGTTTTGTAATATCCAAACTGAAAAAAAGAATCTTAGTCTCTTTGTGTTTCTTTTAATATCCAATATTATATATTATATACACATGTATATACATCTTATGATATAACATAGTATAATATATGTAATACCCATTATTGCATACACTAAATAATTTACATGCAATTTTTATCCATAAACTGTAATACAACCTACAATTTTTATCACCTTCAAAACTTACATGTAATTTATATAAAATGATCTAAATATTTAAATTAATGAAAACAATGAATAGTTAATATAATTATGAGAACCTTTTAAAAATTTCTCAAGACAAACGTGGTAAATAAAGGCACTAGAAATGTGCCACTTGGATTGTTTAGTTTTCCTGTAGTTGATATCTAAAGGGATTT
>NW_027204620.1:0-23865 GCF_024711535.1 Dipodomys merriami
AGCACGGGGGATTCACAAGGAGATGTTCACCCGGAACAGCCGGAGGCCTGCCGGCAGCAAGATTCCGGAACTCTTGCAAAGAAGCCTTGAAAGCAGTGAAACGCTCCTATGTTGCAATAACTCAGAACCTCATTCTGAGTGTTCCCGGCAGAGGTCATTCAGCTGAACACAACCACGGACTAATTAGAGCCAGATGAAGGCAGTGCCGTCCATAGTGCTGGATGGACAGTGGTGGCGTGCCCAACAACTGAGCTCTAGTTCTCATCACTTTCACAAAGTGCCATAAGTTGAGGTTCAGCTTACTGCTCCGGTTGAGTAGAGTGTAGCTGTCAAAGCGGGAATCAGTAGCACTCAGGTGAGAAGAACGAGAAGCAGATATACCCAGTGCGCTGGCCGTGTCCTACGGGGAGCAGCCTATCGGGCTGCCACGCCTGAATGTTTGCAACCGCGGCAGAGCTACGCAGGCGCAATTGTGCAGCAATGCAAACTGCATAAGCTGGACAAATTTCACGGGTGTACAAGAAACCACGGGGGATTTACAAGGAGATGTTCACCCGGAACAGCCGGAGGCCTGCCGGCAGCAAGATTCCGGAATTCTTCCTAAGAAGCCTTTAAAGCAGTGAAACACTCCTCTGTTGCAATAACTCAGAACCTCATTCTGAGTGTTCCCGGCAGAGGTCATTCGGCTGAACACAACCGTGGACTAATTAGAGCCAGATGTAGGCAGTGCCGTTCATAGTGCTGGATGGACAGTGGTGGCGTGACAAACAACTGAGCTCTAGTTCTCAACACTTTCACAAAGTGCCATAAGTTGAGGTTCAACTTACTGCTCTGGTTGAGTAGAGTGTAGCCGACCAAGCAGGTATCAGTAGCACTCAGGTGAGAAGAACAAGAAGCAGATATACCCCGTTGCTGGAAGTGTCCTCCGGGGACCAGCATATCTGGCGGCCACCCCTGAATGTTTGCAACTGCGGCAGAGCAAGGGAGGCGCAATTGTGCAGCAAGGCAAACTGCATAACCTGGCCAAATTTCACGGGTGTACAAGAATCCACGGGGGATTTACAAGGAGATGTTCACCCGGAACAGCCCGAGGCCTGCCGGCAGCAAGATTCCGGAATTCTTCTTAAGAATCCTTGAAAGCAGTGAAACGGTCCTATGTTGCAATAACTCAGAACCTCATTCTGAGTGTTCCTGGCAGAGGTCATTGGGTTGAACACAACCATGGACTAATTAGAGCCAGATGTAGGCAGTGCCGTCCATAGTGCTGGATGGACAGTGGTGGCGTGACAAACAACTGAGCTCTAGTTCTCAACACTTTCACAAAGTGCCATCAGTTGAGGTTCAACTTACTGCTCCGTGTGAGTAGAGTGTAGCTGTCAAAACTGGAATCAGTAACACTCAGGTGAGAAGAACGAGAAGCAGATATACACAGTCCGCTGGCCGGGTCCTACGGGCACCAGCCTATCTGGCTGCCACGCCTGAATGTTTGCAACCACGGCAGAGGAAGGCAGGCGCAATTGTGCAGCCATCCAAACTGCATAACCTGGCCAAATTTCACGGGTGTACAAGAAACCACGGGGGATTTACAAGGAGATGTTCACCCGAAACAGCCGGAGGCCTGCCGGCAGCAAGAATCCGAAATTCTTCCTAAGAAGCCTTGAAAGCAGTGAAAAGCTCCTTTGTTGCAATACATCAGAACATCATTCTGCGTGTTCCCGGCAGAGGTCATTTGGCTGAACCAAACCGTGGACTAATTAGAGCCACATGTATGCAGTGCCGTCCATAGTGCTGGATGGACAGTGGTGGCGTGCCCAACAACTGAGCTCTAGTTCTCAACACTTTCACAAAATGCCATGAATTGAGGTTCAAGTTACTGCTCCGGTTGAGTTGAGTGTAGCCGTCAAAGCTGGAATCAGTAGCACTCAGTTGAAAAGAAGGGGAAGCAGATATACCCAGTCATCTGGCCGTGTCCTCCGGGGACCAGCCTATCTGGCTGCCACGCCTGACTGTTTGCAACCGCCGCAGAGCTAGGCAGGCGCAATTGTGCAGCAATTCAAACTGCATAACCAGGCCAAATTTCACGGGTGTACAAGAAACCACGTGGGATTTACAAGGAGATGTTCACCCGGAACAGCTGGAGTCCTGCCGGCAGCAAGATTCCGGAATTCTTCTAAAGAAACCTTGAAAGCAGTGAAACGCTCCTATGTTGCAATAACTCAGAACCTCATTCTGAGTGTTCCCGGCAGAGGTCATTCAGCTGAACACAACCGTGGACTAATTAGAGCCAGATGTAGGCAGTGCCGTCCATAGTGCTGGATGGACACTGGTGGCGTGCCCAACAACTGAGCTCTAGTTCTCATCACTTTCACAAAGTGCCATAAGTTGAGGTTCAGCTTACTGCTCCGGTTGAGTAGAGTGTAGCTGTCAAAGCTGGAATCAGTAGCACTCAGGTGAGAAGAACGAGAAGAATATATACCCAGTCCGCTGGCCGTGTCCTACGGGGACCAGCCTATCTGGCTGCCACGCCTGAATGTTTGGAACCGGGGCAGAGCTAGGCAGACGCAATTGTGCAGCAATGCAAACTGCATAACCTGGCCAAATTTCATGGGTGTACAAGAAACCACGGGGGATTTACAAGGAGATGTTCATCCGGAACAGCCGGAGGCCTGCCGGCAGCAAGATTACAGAATTCTTCCTGCGAAGCCTTGAAAGCACTGAAACGCTCCTATGTTGCAATAACTCAGAAACTCATTCTGAGTGTTCCCGGCAGTGGTCATTCGGCTGAACACAACCGTGGACTAATTAGAGCCAGATGTAGGCAGTGCTGTCCATAGTGCTGGATCAACAGTCGAGGTGTGCACAACAACTGAGCTCTAGATCTCAACACTTTCACTAAGTGCCATAAGTTGAGGTTCAGTTTTCTGCTCCGGTTGAGTAGAGTGTAGCTGTCAAAGCTGGAATCAGTAGCACTCAGGTGAGAAGAACGAGAAGCAGATATACCCAGTCCGCTGGCCGTGTCCTCCGGGGACCAGCCTATCAGGCTGCGACGCCTGAATGTTTACAACCGCGGCACAGCTAGGCAGGAGCAATTGTGCAGCAATGCAAACTGCATAACCTGGCCAAATTTCACGGGTGTACAAGAAACCACGAGGGATTTACAAGGAGATGTTCATCCCGAACAGCCGGAGGCCTGTTGGCAGCAAGATTCCGGAATTCTTCCAAAGAAGCCTTGAAAGCAGTGAAAGTGTCCTATGTTGCAATAACTCAGAACCTCATTCTGAGTGTTCCCGGCAGAGGTCATTCGGCTGAACACAACCATGGACTAATTAGAGCCAGATGTAGGCAGTGCCGTCCTTAGTGCTGGATGGACAGTGGTGGCGTGCCAAACAACTGAGCTCTAGTTCTCAACACTTTCACAAAGTGCCATCAGTTGAGGTTCAACTTACTGCTCGGGTTGAGTAGAGTGTAGCCGTCAAAGCTGGAATCAGTAACATTCAGGTGAAAGAATGAGAAACAGATATACCCAGTCCGCTGGCCGTGTCCTCCGGGGACCAGCCTATCTGGCTGCCACGCCTGAATGTTTGCAACCACGGCAGAGCTAGGCAGGCGCAATTGTGCAGCAATGCAAACTGCATAACCTGGCCAAATTTCACACTTGTAAAAGAAACGACGGGGGATTTACAAGGAGATGTTCACCCGGAATGGCCGGAGGCTTGCAGGCAGCAAGATTCCGGAACTCTTCCAAAGAAGCCTTGAAAGCAGTGAAACGCTCCTATGTTGCAATTACTCAGAACCTCATTCTGAGTGTTCCCGGCAGAGGTCATTCGGCTGAACACAACCGTGGACAAATTAGAGCCAGATGTAGGCAGTGCCGTCCATAGTGCTGGATGGACAGTGCTGGCGTGCCCAACAACTGAGCTCTAGTTCTCATCACTTTCACAAAGTTCCATAAGTTGAGGTTCAGCTTACTGCTCGGGTTGAGTATAGTATAGCTGTCAAAGCTGGAATCAGTAGCACTCAGGTGAGAAGAACGAGAAGCAGATATACCCAGTCCGCTGGCCGTGTCCTACGGGGACTAGCCTATCTGGCTGCCACGCCTAAATGGTTGCAACCTCGGCAGAGCTAGGCAGGCGCAATTGTGCAGCAATGCAAACTTCATAACTTGGCCAAATTTCACGGGTGTACAAGAAACCACGGGGGATTTACAAGGAGATGTTCACCCGGAACAGCCGGAGCCTGAAGGCAGCAAGAATCCGGAATTCTTCCTAAGAATCCTGGACAGCAGTGAAACGCTCCTATGTTGCAATAACTCAGAACCTCATTCTGTGTGTTCCCGGCAGAGGTCATGCGGCTGAACACAACCATGGAATAATTACAGCCAGATGTAGGCCGTGCCATCCATAGTGCTGGATGGAGAGTGGTGGCGTGCGAAACAACTGAGCTCTAGTTCTCAACACTTTCACAAAGTGCCATAAGTTGAGGTACCGTTTACTGCTTCGGTTGAGTAGAGTGTAGCCCTCAAAGCTGGAATCAGTAGCACTCAGGTGAGAAGAACGAGAAGCAGATATACCCAGTCCGGTGGCCGTGTCCTACGGGGACCAGCCTCTCTGGCTGCCACGCCTGAATGTTTGCAACCGCAGCAGAACTAGACAGGCGCAATAGTGCAGCAATGCAAACTGCATAACCTGGCCAAATTTCACGGGTGTACAAGAAACCACGGGGGATTTACGAGGAGATGTTCATCCGGAACAGCCGGAGGCGTGCCGGCAGCAAGATTCCGGGATTCATCATAAGAAGCCTTGAAAGCAGTGAAACGCAATTATGTTGCAAAAACTCAGAACCTCATTCTGAGTGTTCCCGGCAGAGGTCATTCAGCTGAACACAACCGTGGACTAATTAGAGCCAGATGTAGGCCGTGCCGTCCATAGTGCTGGATGGAGAGTGGTGCCGTGCCAAACAACTGAGCTCTACTTCTCAACACTTTCACAAAACGCCCTAAGTTGAGGTACAGATTACTGCTCCGGTTGAGTAGAGTGTAGCTGTCAAAGCTGGAATCAGTAGCAGTCAGGTGAGAAGAACGAGAAGCAGATATACCCATTCCGCTGCCCGTGTCCTATGGGGAGCAGTCTTCTGGCTGCCACGCCTGAATGTTTGCAACCGCGACAGAGGTAGGCAGGCACAATTGTGCAGCATTGCAAATTGCATAACTTGGCCAAATTTCACGGGTGTACAGGAAAACACAGGGGGATTTACAAGGATATGTTCACCCGGAACAGCCGGAGTCCTGCCAGAAGCAAGAATCCAGAATCCTTCCTAAGAAGCCTTGAAAGTAGTGAAACGCTCCTATGTTGAAATACCTCAGAATCTCATTCTGATTGTTCCCGGCATAGGTCATTCGGCTGAACACAACTATGGACTAATTAAAGCCAGATGTAGGAAGTGCCTTCCATAGTGCTGGATGGACAGTCGTGGCGTGCCCAACAACTGAGCTCTAGTTCTCAACACTTTCACAAAGTGCCATAAGTTGAGGTTCAGCTTACTGCTGCGGTTGAGTAGAGTGTAGCTGTCAAAGCTGGAATCAGTAGCATTCAGGTGAGAAGAACGAGAAGCAGATATACCCAGTCCGCTAGGGGTGTCCTCCGTGGACCAGCCTATCTGGCTGCCACGCCTGAATGTTTGCAACGGCAGCAGAGCTAGGCAGGCGCAATTGTGCAGCAATGGAAACTGCATAACCTGGCCAAATTTCACGGTGTACAAGAAACCACGGGGGTTTACAAGGAGATGTTCACCCGGAACAGCCTGAGGCCTGCCGGCAGCAAGATTCTGGAATTCTTCCTAAGAAGCCTTGAAAGCAGTGAAACGCTCCTATGTTGCAATACCTCAGAACCTCATTCTGAGTGTTCCCGGCAGAGGTCATTCAGCTGAACACAACCGTGGACTAATTAGAGCCAGATGTAGGCAGTGCCGTCCATAGTGCTGGATGGACACTGGTGGCGTGCCCAACAACTGAGCTCTAGTTCTCATCACTTTCACAAAGTGCCATAAGTTGAGGTTCAGCTTACTGCTCCGGTTGAGTAGAGTGTAGCTGTCAAAGCTGGAATCAGTAGCACTCAGGTGAGAAGAACGAGAAGAATATATACCCAGTCCGCTGGCCGTGTCCTACGGGGACCAGACTATCTGGCTGCCACGCCTGAATGTTTGGAACCGGGGCAGAGCTAGGCAGACGCAATTGTGCAGCAATGCAAACTGCATAACCTGGCCAAATTTCATGGGTGTACAAGAAACCACGGGGGATTTACAAGGAGATGTTCATCCGGAACAGCCGGAGGCCTGCCGGCAGCAAGATTACAGAATTCTTCCTGCGAAGCCTTGAAAGCACTGAAACGCTCCTATGTTGCAATAACTCAGAAACTCATTCTGAGTGTTCCCGGCAGTGGTCATTCGGCTGAACACAACCGTGGACTAATTAGAGCCAGATGTAGGCAGTGCTGTCCATAGTGCTGGATCAACAGTCGAGGTGTGCACAACAACTGAGCTCTAGATCTCAACACTTTCACTAAGTGCCATAAGTTGAGGTTCAGTTTTCTGCTCCGGTTGAGTAGAGTGTAGCTGTCAAAGCTGGAATCAGTAGCACTCAGGTGAGAAGAACGAGAAGCAGATATACCCAGTCCGCTGGCCGTGTCCTCCGGGGACCAGCCTATCAGGCTGCGACGCCTGAATGTTTACAACCGCGGCACAGCTAGGCAGGAGCAATTGTGCAGCAATGCAAACTGCATAACCTGGCCAAATTTCACGGGTGTACAAGAAACCACGAGGGATTTACAAGGAGATGTTCATCCCGAACAGCCGGAGGCCTGTTGGCAGCAAGATTCCGGAATTCTTCCAAAGAAGCCTTGAAAGCAGTGAAAGTGTCCTATGTTGCAATAACTCAGAACCTCATTCTGAGTGTTCCCGGCAGAGGTCATTCGGCTGAACACAACCATGGACTAATTAGAGCCAGATGTAGGCAGTGCCGTCCTTAGTGCTGGATGGACAGTGGTGGCGTGCCAAACAACTGAGCTCTAGTTCTCAACACTTTCACAAAGTGCCATCAGTTGAGGTTCAACTTACTGCTCGGGTTGAGTAGAGTGTAGCCGTCAAAGCTGGAATCAGTAACATTCAGGTGAAAGAATGAGAAACAGATATACCCAGTCCGCTGGCCGTGTCCTCCGGGGACCAGCCTATCTGGCTGCCACGCCTGAATGTTTGCAACCACGGCAGAGCTAGGCAGGCGCAATTGTGCAGCAATGCAAACTGCATAACCTGGCCAAATTTCACACTTGTAAAAGAAACGACGGGGGATTTACAAGGAGATGTTCACCCGGAATGGCCGGAGGCTTGCAGGCAGCAAGATTCCGGAACTCTTCCAAAGAAGCCTTGAGGAAGTTCCGGGAAGATGGCGGAGGAGAAGCTGGAATCTGAACAAGCTCTCGCATAGAAAGCAGCTTTAGAGTTCCAGTGAACAGTCCTAAGCCAGAGAATCACACCAAGTGTGCCATCACAGGACAGAGAGTTAGACAAGAGAGGGGAAGCCAAGGCAAGTGGTCGCCAGCAGCCGCCACGGCGGCGGCGGCGGCGACAGGGTCGCAAGCGGCAGAGACCACAGCCGGGGGCCATACCTGAGCGCTCACACAGAGAGTCCGGGACGAAGGAGCCAGACGCAGCGGCCGAGCGGATTCTACTCAACACCAGCAAGAACCAACAAAGAGCGGACATCTTCACCCTGCAGCTTGCAGACCAGAGACGACCCAGGATCCAAGACTCGGCACCAGAGACGACCCAGGACCCAAGACTCAGCGTGAGTACAAGCCCGACATCCTCACTCCTCAGGGAGCAGAGGAAGGAAGGCCACCCCTCCCCCCCCAGCACCGGTGATCTCCATCTTGGATACCGACAAAGCTCGGAGTTGCTGCTAGCTTCAGCTCAGGCCTTGGAATAAAATGAGTCATTTAGCAGGTCACAAGAACTTAACGCCGAAGTGACCTGCCAGACTCAGCTCCATCCAGGGAAAAGTCACCCAGCACAGGCGCCAGCCTAGCCTCACTGGGTAACCAGAGCCAGAGGCTGCCCCTCCCTCTAGCAGCCACCACAATCAATTGAAAAACAGAAACCCTGAGAATGGCTCCAGGCTGGGCGCTGTGAGTTATCACAAAATAGCCCCAGGGAAAAGCTACTGTTTGCTGAAAGGCCTCAACTCCACCCAGAACCTAGCCTCATCACCACATCCCCCTCTTTTGTGACTCTCAAAGCAGACCACCCTCCCAGAAAACTAACCTGGGAGGGGGATCTCAAAATCTTGGGTAAAGCAGAGCATTTTTCTGCCTCTTCCAACCAACTGACTTAAGAAACCAATCAAGCCACAGGACCTCAAGCTGACCAGAGACTCCAAGAGACTGGTTGCAGACAAAAGGGAGATACAGGATTCTTCCCACTCCTCCCCCCCCAAAAACAAAAAAAAAAAAAAAAAAAAATCAAAAGACTTTTTTTTTTTTTCTTCTTTTTTTTTTCTTTTTTTTTTTTTTCTCTTTTTTTTCTTCTTCTTCTTTTCTTTTTTTTGCTTGTTTTTTGTTTTTTGTTACCATATATATATATATATGTATATAAATTTTTTCCCTTCTAAAACTTTTATCAATCTTTAATTTTTGCCTCTTCTGAAAAAATAATTGTTTTCCAGTAACTTTTTTTTCTCATCTTATAATTTTTATTTCAGAATTACGTGAATGAGAGTTTTCCTTTCTTTTCTTGTCTTCTTTCTCTTTTTCTTTCTTTCTTAATTATCTTTTTGTTTTTTATCTAGCTCTACTGAACTTCTGATCTTTTCTTCTCCCTTAAAGCTTTTCACATCTCCTCAATGTCCCTCCCCTTCTCTGAACATATTCACATTCCTCTCTAAATAGACGGTCTTTTAACCTCTATAATAACATTAATTTTTACGTTTCTATTCTTTTTCTGGTCTCTCTTTATACCCCTTTCCGTCTCTTCTTTTTCTCTCTCTCTCTACTTGCATCCTACCCAACCCATTTCCTGCACTGTGAGTAGGACATAGTTAACTCTCCTTGTGCCTCCCCACACCAATCTATTCCTATTTTTTACCCACATCTCTCACTAATCCTAATAATTTCTGGTTTTCCAAATTCTTTTCTGCGGTTCGAAGTCCTTTAACATATAGTCGTTTGATGTTGAATAGATGTATCTGTTGAACTAGATTGTATCTGTAGACTATTGACTGTACAAATGCAAACTTTGGTTGATGGTTGCCTTAAGATAGTGTTCTAGCACAAAACTGGTGCAATCTTTATCTCAAATGGGCCGAGTAAGCCGGAAAAACACAAGAAAAATGGCAAATTCGGGTATCTCAATTCCCAACCTTGATAATCAGGGATTAGAACAGATAAAGAATAACCCAGAGGAGAGTTCCCAAATAGCTCTACAAACACTAATAGCAAACATGATAAATGAGAAGTTTGACAATGTACAAAGGACTCTGTATGAGCGTGATAGGGAGAGAGAGGAGGCATCCCAGAAGTTTATACAGGAATATCATAAGCGTGAGGAAGCTTCTCAAAAACTGATACAGGATTTGCATGAACAACTTGAGAATACTCAAAGAGAAAGGGAGGAATGGCGTGAGCAGGCAGAGAACACTCAAAGAGAACTGCAGGAATCCCACAGAAGGGAGGAAACTAATCAAAGAGTAATTCACGAATTAAGAGACCAGGTAGAGAATACACAAAGATCACTAAAGACATTCATGGAATCCATTAACAAAGAGCTGAAGGAAGTCAGGGAGACCACAAAGGGAATGTTGAATGGAACCCAACAGAAGGAATGGGAGTCCAAAGAAACCATAACCAATCAACTAAGTGATTTGAGAACAAACACTGAACACCAAATTAAGGAAGTAAAGAAATTCATACAAGACCTAAAACAGAGCTTCAACAAAGAACTTGAAGCCATCAAAGCTGACCAATTAGAAGGAAAAGAGATAAAAAACAAAGTAGAGAGTCTTGACAGCAGGTTAGACCATGCAGAAGATCGAATCTCAGGGATTGAAGACAGCCTAGATATTATAGAGAAAGAACATACAACCATCCAAGACAAGTCCAAGAAATATGATAGGTCTATCCAACACCTGGAGGACACCATCAGAAGGCCCAATTTAAGGATAATGGGTGTAGAGGAGCACCTAGAAACAGAAGTTAATGGTCTAGGAAATTTGTTTAACAGGATCCTAGCAGAGAACTTCCCAAACATACAAAAAGATAGGCCTATTCAGATACAAGAAGCTTTTAGAACCCCAAATAGACCAGACCAGAATAGGACATCCCACCGTCACATTATAATCCACACAGGATCAACCCAGACCAAGGAAAAGATCCTTAAAGCTGTCAAGGAGAAAAGATTAATCACCTATAAAGGGAAACCAATTAGAATTACCTCAGATTTCTCAGCAGAGACAATCAAAGCAAGAAGAGCCTGGAATGACGTATGCCATGCCCTAAAAACAAACAACTATCAACCAAGAATACTGTACCCAGCTAAACTCTCCTTCATAACTGAAGGCCAAATAAAAACCTTCCATAGCAAAGAAAAATTGAAACAATACATCTCCACCAAACCAGCCCTGCAAAAGATTCTTAAAGATGTCCTACACATAGAAAACCAACAAGAACGCAACAAAGGCCAAGAAAATGCACACAAACGGAGAATCCAAGAACCTTAGGAAGAACCCAGTTTTCACAGCCCCCAAGAAGGTGGATAACATGGCAGGAACTCCCAAATACCTCTCAGTCCTATCTCTTAACGTTAACGGACTGAACTCTCCAATTAAGCGACATAGACTGTCTAGTTGGATTAAAAAACAAGACCCTTCTATCTGCTGCCTGCAGGAGTCACATCTTGCCCGTAAAAACAAACATATTTTCAAGGTTAAAGGCTGGAACAAAATCTACCAAGCAAACGGCCCTCATAAACAGGCGGGAGTTGCAATCCTAATATCAGATAAAATAGACTTCAAATTAAAATTCGTGAGAAGAGATAAAGAAGGTCGCTACATACTAATTAAAGGATCTCTCCTTCAGGAGGATATTACAATTCTAAATATCTATTCGCCAAACAATGGAGCACCCAAATTTATCAAAGAAACACTACTTTCCCTCAAATCCCAGATAGATCCAAAGACATTAATCGTTGGGGATTTTAACACACCACTCTCCCCACTAGATAGATCAACTCGGCAAAAACTCAACAGAGAAACCGCAGATCTAAACAGCTGCATAGATCAACTAGACTTAACAGACATTTACCGAACATTTCACCCAGCAGCATCAGAATACACGTTCTTCTCAGCAGCACATGGAACGTTTTCTAAAATAGACCACATTTTAGGCCACAAAGCAAACTTGTCTAAATTCAGAAACATTGAAGTTATACCTTGCATTCTCTCTGACCACAAGGGAATAAAATTAGAACTCAACACCAAAAGCCACCAAAGAAAGTCCGGTATCACATGGAGGCTGAACAACACACTACTGAATCATGAGTGGGTCATGGAAGAGATTAGAAAGGAAATTCAAATGTTCATGCTATTCAACAAAAATGAACACACAAATTACCAGCTCCTCTGGGACACAGCAAAGGCAGTACTCAGAGGAAAGTTTATAGCTCTGAGCCCCTACATCAACAAATTGGAGAGATCGGAAACTAACAATTTAATGACACATCTAAACCTCCTTGAAAAAGAGCAGCAAGATAAACCCCAATCCAGTAGACTGAAAGAAATAATCAAAATTAAATCAGAATTAAATGAATTAGAATCCAAAAAAACTATAGAAAGAATCAACAAAACAAAGAGTTGGTTCTTCGAAAAACTTAACAAAATCGACAGACCCTTAGCAAACCTTATCAGAAAAAGGAGAGAGCACACCCAAATTAATAAACTCAGAGATGAGAATGGAAACATCACCACGGAAACAACCAAGATTCAGAACATTATAAGGGAATACTTCTCAAAACTTTATGCTAATAAGTTTGAGAACTTGACAGAAATGGACCTTTTCCTAGCAAATATTGACATGCCAAAACTAAACCAAGATGAGTTAAACCAGCTTAACAGGCCCATATCAAGCATTGAAATAGAAACAGCAATAAGAGACCTCCCAGCTAAGAAAAGTCCAGGACCAGATGGTTTTACAGCGGAATTTTACAAGGCCTTCAAAGCAGAGCTCACACCAATACTCCTCCAACTCTTCAATGAAATTGAAAGAGAAAGCTCACTACCAAACACATTCTACGAAGCCATCATAACCCTCATCCCAAAACCAGGCAGGGACTCATCAAAGAAAGAAAACTATAGACCCATTTCTTTGATGAACATTGATGCAAAACTTCTCAACAAAATTTTGGCCAATCGACTTCAACAATTCATCCAAAAAATCATACACCATGATCAAACAGGATTCATTTCAGGGATGCAAAGCTGGTTCAATATACGCAAATCAATTAATATTATTCATCACATCAACAGGAGCAAGAATAAGAACCACATGGTTATCTCAATAGATGCAGAAAAAGCATTTGACAAGATCCAACACCCCTTTATGATGAAGGTTCTGGAAAAATTAGGAATCCATGGAACATTCCTCAATACAATAAAGGCTGTATATGACAAACCTACAGCCAGCATTATACTCAATGGTGAAAAACTAAAGCCATTTCCTCTTAACTCAGGAACAAGACAAGGATGCCCACTCTCTCCACTTCTCTTCAATCTAGTATTAGAATGCCTAGCTACAGCAATAAGGCAAGATGCAGACATAAAGGGGATCCAAATAGGGAAAGAAGAAATAAAACTTTCCCTCTTTGCAGATGACATGATCTTGTATTTAAAGAATCCCATAGACTCCACTCCCAAATTACTCAAGCTGATTCAAAACTTTGGCAAAGTAGCAGGTTATAAAATTAACCCCCAAAAATCAATGGCTTTTCTATATGCCAACAATGAGAAAAGTGTGGCTGAAATTAGGAAAGCAACTCCATTTGTAATAGCCCCACAAAAAATAAAATACCTAGGAATTAACTTAACCAAAGAAGTGAAGGACCTCTATGATGAAAACTTTAAAATCTTGAAAAAGGAAATCAACACAGAACTTAAAAAATGGCAAAACCTCCCATGCTCCTGGATTGGCAAGATTAACATCGTGAAAATGGCAATACTTCCCAAGGCTATCTACAAATTCAACGCGATACCTATCAAAATTCCACCCTCATTCTTCAAGGAAATAGAGGAGGCAATCCAAAAATTCATATGGAACAATAAAAGACCCCGAATAGCAAAAACGCTCCTCAACGGAAAGAACACTGCTGGAGGAATATCAATACCAAATTTCAAACTCTACTATAAAGCCATAGTAATCAAAACAGCTTGGTATTGGCATAAGAACAGACCTCAGGACCAATGGAATAGAATTGAAAACCCAGAAATGAACCTACAGACCTATAGCCATCTAATCTTCGATAAGGAAGCTAAAACAATAGAATGGAAGAAAGACAGCCTCTTCAGTAAATGGTGCTGGCAAAATTGGTTAACTACATGTAGAAAACTAAAGCTAGATCCTTATATATCACCCTGCACCAGAATCAACTCCAAATGGATCAAAGACCTTGAACTCAAAGCAGACACTCTGAAAACATTACAGGATGGAATAGGAGAAACCCTAGGTCTCCTTGGCTCAGGTCGAAATTTTCTGAATAGAGACCCGGAAGCACAACAAATCAAAGAAAGGTTGGACAAATGGGATTGCATAAGATTGCAGAGCTTCTGCAGGGCAAATGACATAGCTGGCAAGATCAATAGAAAGCCCACCGATTGGGAGAAGATCTTTACTAGCCATACAACGGACAAAGGTCTCATATCAAAAATATACTTGGAACTCAAAAAATTAAACCACCCAACAACAAATCCTCAAAGAAACAACTGCCCAATAAATAAGTGGGCGAAAGACTTAAAGAGAAGCTTCACTGAAGAAGAAAGAAGGATGGCCAATAGACACATGAAGAAATGTTCAACATCCCTAGCCATAAAAGAAATGCAAATCAAAACAACATTGAGATATCACCTCACTCCAGTTAGAACAGCAAAAATCAAGAACTCTAATAACAACAGATGCTGGAGGGGATGTGGACAGAAAGGAACCTTACTTCATTGTTGGTGGGAATGTAAACTTGTTCAACCACTTTGGAAAGCAGTATGGAGGTTCCTCAAAAGACTTCACATAGATCTCCCCTATGATCCAGCAATCCCACTTTTGGGCATTTACCCAAATGTTTACAAACAAGACCACACTAAAGCTACCAGCACAACTATGTTTATTGCAGCATTATTTACCATAGCTAAGATATGGAACCAACCCAGATGCCCCTCAGTAGATGAATGGATCAAGAAAATGTGGTATATATACACAATGGAATTCTATGCCTCCATCAGAAAGAATGACATTTCCCCATTTGTTAGGAAATGGAAAGGTTTGGAAAAAATTATATTAAGTGAAGTAAGCCAGGCCCAAAGAAGCATAGGTCCCATGGTTTCCCTTATTTGCAATATCTAGTATAGGTATGAGTCAAGCGGAAAAGGCCAGATAATGTGATGTTAGGAAAATGAACCCTTAAATATGTATTTTAATGTTTTCGTTTCTTTCATGCATGTATTTCTAATGCATTTATAAGATTATTCCTTTATTGCTTTGTATGTCCCTCCCCCACAGTGTAACCCCCGCTTTCACTATATTTGATATCAGTATATCATGTGGAGGAGATGGGGACAAACAAATCGTTTAAGGATTCAGGTGGACCTGTTGCAACAATGAGAAGTACAAAATGTCATGTCAAAACCAGCTTTACAATTTCGGTGTGGGGGGGGGGAGGGGGGTATAATTGGGTGGGGGGAGGGGGGTAAAATTGGGTGGGGGGAGGGGGGAGGCAGGGAAGGGAAGTGAAGGGTAAACAAAGGAGGAGGCTGCAATGCTTGGTAAGAAATGTATGCATTATTCTGCCCATGTAATTGTAGCCCCTCTGTACAGTATGTTCTCAAATAAAATAAAATACAATTTAAAAAAAAAAAAAAAAAAAAAAAAAAAAAAAAAAAAAAAAAAAAAGAAGCCTTGAAAGCAGTGAAACGCTCCTATGTTGCAATTACTCAGAACCTCATTCTGAGTGTTCCCGGCAGAGGTCATTCGGCTGAACACAACCGTGGACAAATTAGAGCCAGATGTAGGCAGTGCCGTCCATAGTGCTGGATGGACAGTGCTGGCGTGCCCAACAACTGAGCTCTAGTTCTCATCACTTTCACAAAGTTCCATAAGTTGAGGTTCAGCTTACTGCTCGGGTTGAGTATAGTATAGCTGTCAAAGCTGGAATCAGTAGCACTCAGGTGAGAAGAACGAGAAGCAGATATACCCAGTCCGCTGGCCGTGTCCTACGGGGACTAGCCTATCTGGCTGCCACGCCTAAATGGTTGCAACCTCGGCAGAGCTAGGCAGGCGCAATTGTGCAGTAATGCAAACTTCATAACTTGGCCAAATTTCACGGGTGTACAAGAAACCACGGGGGATTTACAAGGAGATGTTCACCCGGAACAGCCGGAGGCCTGCCGGCAGCAAGAATCCGGAATTCTTCCTAAGAATCCTGGACAGCAGTGAAACGCTCCTATGTTGCAATAACTCAGAACCTCATTCTGTGTGTTCCCGGCAGAGGTCATGCGGCTGAACACAACCATGGAATAATTACAGCCAGATGTAGGCCGTGCCATCCATAGTGCTGGATGGAGAGTGGTGGCGTGCGAAACAACTGAGCTCTAGTTCTCAACACTTTCACAAAGTGCCATAAGTTGAGGTACCGTTTACTGCTTCGGTTGAGTAGAGTGTAGCCCTCAAAGCTGGAATCAGTAGCACTCAGGTGAGAAGAACGAGAAGCAGATATACCCAGTCCGGTGGCCGTGTCCTACGGGGACCAGCCTCTCTGGCTGCCACGCCTGAATGTTTGCAACCGCAGCAGAACTAGACAGGCGCAATAGTGCAGCAATGCAAACTGCATAACCTGGCCAAATTTCACGGGTGTACAAGAAACCGCGGGGGATTTACGAGGAGATGTTCATCCGGAACAGCCGGAGGCGTGCCGGCAGCAAGATTCCGGGATTCATCATAAGAAGCCTTGAAAGCAGTGAAACGCAATTATGTTGCAAAAACTCAGAACCTCATTCTGAGTGTTCCCGGCAGAGGTCATTCAGCTGAACACAACCGTGGACTAATTAGAGCCAGATGTAGGCCGTGCCGTCCATAGTGCTGGATGGACAGTGGTGCCGTGCCAAACAACTGAGCTCTACTTCTCAACACTTTCACAAAACGCCCTAAGTTGAGGTACAGATTACTGCTCCGGTTGAGTAGAGTGTAGCCGTAAAAGCTGGAATCAGTAGCACTCAGGTGAGAAGAACGAGAAGCAGATATACCCAGTCCGCTGACCATGTCTTCGGGGGACCAGCCTATCTGGCTGCCACGCCTGAATGTTTGCAACCGAGGGAGAGCAAGGCAGGCGCAATGGTGCAGCAATGCAAACTGCATAACCTGGCCAAATTTCACGGGTGTACAAGAAACCACGGGGGATTTACAAGGAGATGTTCACCCGGAACAGCCGGAGGCCTGCCGGCAGCAAGAATCCGGAATTCTTCCTAAGAAGCCCTGAAAGCACTGGAACGATCATATGTTGCAATAACTCAGAAACTCATTCTGAGTGTTCCCGGCAGAGTTCATTTGGCTGAACACAACCGTGGACTAATTAGAGCCAGATGTAAGCAGTGCCGTCCATAGTGCTGGATGGACAGTGGTGGCGTGCCAAACAAATGAGCTCTAGTTCTCTACACTTTCACAAAGTGCCATAAGTTGAGGTTCAGCTTCCTGCTCCGGTTGAGTAGAGTGTAGCTGTCAAAGCTGGAATCAGTAGCACTCAGGTGAGAAGAACGAGAAGCAGATATCCCCAGTCCGCTGGCCATGTCCTAAGGGGACCAGCCTATCTGGCTGATACGCCTGAATGTTTGCAACCACGGCAGAGCTAGGCAGGCGCAATTGTGCAGCAATGCAAACTGCATAACCTGGCCACATTTCACAGGTGTACAAGAAACCACGGGGGATTTACAAGGAGATGTTCACCCGGAACAGCCAGAGGCCTGCCGGCAGCAAGAATCCGGAATTCTTCCTAAGAAGCCTTGAAAGCAGTGAAACGCTCCTATGTTGCAATACCTCAGAACCTCATTCTGAGTGCTCCCGGCAGAGGTCATTCGGCTGAACACAACCGTGGACTAAATAGAGCCAGATGTAGGCTATGCCGTACATAGTGGTGGAAGTACAGCGGTGGCGTGTCCATGAACTGAGTTATAGTTCTCAACACTTTCACAAATTGCCATAAGTTGAGGTTCAGTTTACTGCTCCGGTTGAGTAGAGTGTAGCTGTCAAAGCTGGAATCAGTAGCACTCAGGTGAGAAGAACTAGAAGCAGATATACCCAGTGCGCTGGCCGTGTCCTACGGGGACCAGCCTATCTGGCTGCCACGCCTGAATGTTTGCAACCGTGGCAGAGCCAGGCAGGCGCAATTTTGCAGCAATGCAAACTGCATAACCTGGCCAAATTTCACGGGTGTACAAGAAACCATGGGGGATTTACAAGGAGATGTTCAACCGGAACAGCCGGAGGCCTGCGGGCAGCAAGATTGCGGAATCCTTCCTAAGAAGCCTTGAAAGCAGTGAAACCCTCCTATGTTGGAATAATTCAGAACCTCATTCTGCGTGTTCCCGGGAGATGTCATTCAGCTGAACACAACCGTGGACTAATTAGAGCCAGATGTAGGCAGTGCCGTCCATAGTGCTGGATGAAGAGTGGTGGCTTGCCCAACAACTAAGCTCTAGTTCTCAACACTTTCACAAAGTGCCATAAGTTGAGGTTCAGCTTACTGCTCCGGTTGAGTAGAGTGTAGCCGTCAAAGCTGGAATCAGTAGCACTCAGGTGAGAAGATCGAGAAGCAGATATACCCAGTCCGCTGGCCATGTCCTTCGGGGACCAGTCTATCTGGCTTCCATGCCTGAATGTTTGCAACCACGGCAGAGCTAGGCAGGCGCAATTGTGCATCAATGCAAACTGCATAACCTGGCCACATTTCACGGGTGTACAAGAAACCACGGGGGATTTACAAGGAGATGTGCACCCGGAACAGCCGGAGGACTGCCGGCAGCAAGATTACGGAATTCTTCTTAAGAAGCCTTGAAAGCACTGAATCGCTCCTATGTTGAAATAACTTAGAACCTCATTCTGAGTGTTCCCGGCAGAGGTCATTCAGCTGAACACAACCGTGGACAAATTAGAGCCAGGTGTAGGCAGTGCCTTCCATAGTGCTGGATGGACAGTGGTGGCGTGCCCAACAACTGAGCTCTAGTTCTAAACACTTTCACAAAGTGCCATAAGTAGAGGTTCAGCTTACTCCTCCGGTTGAGTAGAGTGTAGCTGTCAAAGCTGGAATCAGTAGCACTCAGGTGAGAAGAACTTGAAGCAGATATACGCAGTCCGCTTGCCGAGTCCTCCGGGGACCAGCCTATCTGGCTGCCACGCCTGAATGTTTGCAACCGCGGCAGAGCTAGGCAGGCGCAATTGTTCAGCAATGCAAACTGCATAACCTGGCCAAATGTCACGGTTGTACAAGAAACCACGGGGGATTTACAAGCAGATGTTCACCTGGATCAGCCGAAGACCTGCAGGCAGCAGGAATCCGGAATTCTTCCTAAGAAGCCTTGAAAGGAGTGAAACGCTCCTATGTTGCAATAACTCAGAACCTCATTCTGAGTGTTCCCGGCAGAGGTTATTAGGCTGAACACAACCGTGGACTAATTAGAGCCAGATGTATGCTGTGCCATACATAGTGCTGGAGGGACAGCGGTGGCGTGCCCAACAACTGAGTTCTAGTTCTCAACACTTTCACAAAGTGCCATAAGTTGAGGTTTAGTTTATTGCTCCAGTTGAGTAGAGTGTAGCTGTCAAAGCTGGAATCAGTAGCACTCAGGTGAGAAGAACGAGAAGCAGATATGCCCAGTCCGCTGGACGTGTCCTACGGGGACCAGCCTATCTGGCTGCCACGCTTGAATGTTTGCAACCGCGGCAGAGCTACGCAGGCGCAATTGTGCAGCAATGCAAACTGCATAACCTGGCCAAATTTCACGGGTGTACAAGAAACCACGGGGGATTTACAAGGAGATGTTTACCCAGAACAGCCGGAGGCCTGCCGGCAGCAAGAATCCGGAATTCTTCCTAAGAAGCCTTGAAAGCAGTGAAACGCTCCTATGTTGCAATACCTCAGAACCTCATTCTGAGTGTTCCCGGCAGAGGTCATTCGGCTGAAGACAACCGTGGACTAATTAGAGCCAGATGTATGCAATGCCGTCCATAGTGCAGGATGGACAGTGGTGGCGTGCCAAACAACTTATCTCTAGTTCTCAACACTTTCCCAAATGCCATCATTGAGGTTCAAGTTAGTGCTCCGGTTGAGTAGAGTGTAGCCGTCAAAGCTGGAATCAGTAGCACTCAGGTGAGAAAAAGGGGAAGCAGTTATACCCAGTCGGCTGATCGTGTCCTTCGGGGACCAGTCTATCTGGCTTCCATGCCTGAATGTTTGCAATCACGGCAGAGCTAGGCAGGCGCAATTGTGCATCAATGCAAACTGCATAACCTGGCCAAATTTCACGGGTGTACAAGAAACCACGGGGGATTTACAAGGAGATGTTCACCCGGAACAGCCATAGGCCTGCCGGCAGCCAGAATCCGGAATTCTTCCTAGGAAGCCTTGAAAGCAGTGAAACGCTCCTATGTTGCAATACCTCAGAACCTCATTCTGAGTGTTCCCGGCAAAGGTCATTCGGCTGAACACAACCGTGGACTAATTAGAGCCAGATGTAGGCAGTGCCGTCCATAGTGCTGGATGGACAGTGGTGGCGTGCCAAACAACTGAGCTCTAGTTCTCAACACTTTCACAAAGTGCCATAAGTTGAGGTTCACCTTACTGCTCCGGTTGAGTAGAGTGTAGCTGTCAAAGCTGGAATAAGTAGTACTCAGGTGAAAAGAAGGGGAAGCAGATATACCCAGTCCGCTGGCCGTGTCCTCCGGGGACCAGCCTATCTGGATGCCACGCCTGAATGTTTGCAACCGCGGCAGAGCTAGGCTGGGGCAATTGTGCAGCAATGCAAACTGCATAACCTGGCCAAATTTGACGAGTGTACAAGAAACCACGGGGGATTTACAAGATGTTCACCCGGAATTGCAGGAGGCCTGCCGACAGCTGGATTCCGGAATCCTTCCTAGGAAGCCTTGAAAGCACGGAAACGCTCCTAAGTTGCAATACCTCAGAACCTCATTCTGAGTGTTCCCGGCAAAGATCATTGGGCTGAACACAACAGTGGACTAATTAGAGCCAGATGTGGGCAGTGCCATCCATAGTGCTGGATGGACAGTGGTGGTGTGCCCAACAACTGAGCTCTAGTTCTCAACAATTTCACAAAGTGCCATCAGTTGAGGTTCAACTTACTGCTCCGGTAGAGTAGAGTGTAGCTGTCAAAGGTGGAATCAGTAGCACTCAGGTGAGAAGTAGGGGAACAAGATATTCCCAGTCCGCTGGCCGTGTCCTCTGGGGACCAGCCTATCTGGGTGCCTCGCCTGAATGTTTGCAACCACGGCAGAGCTAGGCAGGCGCAATTGTGCAGCACTTCAAACTGCATAACATGGCCAAATTTCATGGGTGTTCAAGAAACCACCGGGTAATTACAAGGAGATGTTCACCCGGAACAGCCGGAGGCTTCCCGGCAGCAAGATTCCGGAATTCTTCCTATGAAACCTTGAAAGCACTGAAACGCGCCTAAGTTGCAATACCTCAGAACCTCATTCTGAGTTTTCCCGGCACAGATCATTGGGCTGAACACAAAAGTGGACTAATTAGAGCCAGATGTGGGCAGTGCCGTCCATAGTACTGGATGGACTGTGGTGGCGTGCCCAACAACTGAGCTCTAGTTCTCATCACTTTCACAAAGTGCCATAAGTTGAGATTCAGCTTACTGCTCCGGTTGAGTAGAGTGTAGCTGTCACAGCTGGAATCAGTAGCACTCAGGTGAGAAGAACGAGAAGCAGATATACCCAGTCCCCTGGCCGTGTCCTACGGGGACCAGCCTATCTGGCTGCCACGCCTGAATGTTTGCAACCGCAGCAGAGCTAGGGAGGCGCAATTGTGCAGCAATGCAAACTGCATAACCTGGCCAAATTTCACTTGTGTACAAGAAACCACGGGGGATTTACAAGGAGATCTTCAGGCGGAACAGCCGGAGGCCTGCCGGCAGCAAGATTCCGGAATTTTTCCTAAGAAGCCTTGAAAGCAGTGAAACGCTCCTATGTTGCAATAACTCAGAACCTCATTCTGAGTGTTCCCGGCAGAGGTCATTGGGCTGAACACAACCATGGACTAATTAGAGCCAGATGTAGGCAGTGCCGTCCATAGTGCTGGATGGACAGTGGTGGCGTGCCAAACAACTGAGCTCTAGTTCTCAACACTTGCACAAAGTGCCATCAGTTGAGGTTCAACTTACTGCTCCGGTTGAGTAGAGTGTAGCTGTCAAAGCTGGATTCAGTAGCACTGAGGTGAAAAGAACGAGAAGCAGATATACCCAGTCCGCTGGTCGTGTCCTCCGGGGACCAGCCTATCTGGCTGCCACGCCTGAATGTTTGCAACCACGGCCGAGCTAGGCAGGCGCAATTGTGCAGCAATGCAAACTGCATAACCTGGCCAAATTTCACGGGTGTACAAGAAACCACGGGGGATTTACAAGGAGATGTTCACCCGGAACAGCCGGAGGCCTGCCGGCAGCAAGATTCCGGGATTCATCATAAGAAGCCTTGAAAGCAGTGAAACGCTCCTCTGTTGCAATAACTCAGAAGCTCATTCTGAGTGTTCCCGGCAGAGGTCATTTGGCTGAACACAACCGTGGACTAATTAGAGCCAGATGTAGGCAGTGCTGTTCATAGTGCTGGATGGACAGTGGTGGCGTGCCCAACAACTGAGCTCTAGTTCTCATCACTTTCACAAAGTGCCATAAGTTGAGGTTCAGCTTACTGCTCCGGTTGAGTACAGTGTAGCCGTCAAAGCTGGAATCAGTAGCACTCAGGTGAGAAGAAGGGGAAGCAGATATACCCAGTCGGCTGGCCGAGTCCTACGGGGACCAGCCTATCTGGCTGCCACGCCTGAATGTTTGCAACCGCGGCAGAGCTAGGCAGGCGCAATTGTGCAGCAATGCAAACTGCATAACCTGGCCAAATTTCACGGGTGTACAAGAAACCACGGGGGATTTACAAGGAGATGTTCACCCGGAACAGCCGGAGGCCTGCCTACAGCAAGATTCCGGAATTCTTCCTAAGAAGCCTTGAAAGCAGTGAAACGCCCCTATCTTGCAATAACTCAGAACCTCATTCTGAGTGTTCTCGGCAGAGGTTATTCAGCTGAACACAACCGTGGACTAATTAGAGCCAGATGTAGGCAGTGTCGTCCATAGTGCTGGATGGACAGTGGTGGCCTGCCAAACAACAGAGCTCTAGTTCTCAACACTTTCACAAAGTTCCGTAAATTGAGGTTCACCTTACTGCTCCGGTTGAGTAGAGTGTAGCCATCAAAGCTAGAATCAGTAGCACTCAGGTGAAAAGAAGGGGAAGCAGATATACCCAGACCGCTGGCCTTGTCCTACGGGGACCAGGCTATCTGGCTGCCACGCCTGAATGTTTGCAACCGCGGCAGAGTTAGGCAGGCGCAATTGTGCAGCAATGCAAACTGAATAACCTGGCCAAATTTCACGGGTGTAAAAGAAACCACGGGGGATTTACAAGGAAATGTTCACCCGGAACAGCCGGAGGCCTGCCGGCAGCAAGATTCCGGAATTCTTCCTAAGAAGCCTTGAAAGCACACAAGCGCTCCTATGTTCCAATAACTCAGAAACTCATTCTGAGTGTTCCCGGCAGAGGTCATTCGGCTGAACACAACCATGGACTAATTAGAGCCAGATGTAGGCAGTGCCGTCCATAGTGCTGGATGGACAGTGGTGGCGTGCTAAACACCTGAGCTCTAGTTCTCAACACTTTCACAAAGTGCCATAAGTTGTGGTTCAACTTATTGCTCTGGTTGAGTAGAGTGTAGCCGACCAAGCAGGTATCAGTAGCACTCAGGTGAGAAGAACGAGAAGCAGATATACCCCGTTGCTGGAAGTGTCCTCCGGGGACCAGCCTATCTGGCGGCCACCCCTGAATGTTTGCAACTGCGGCAGAGCTAGGGAGGCGCAATTGTGCAGCAATGTAAAATGCATAACCTGGCGAAATTTCACGGGTGTACAAGAATCCACGGGGGATTTACAAGGAGATGTTCACCCGGAACAGCCCGTGGCCTGCCGCAGCAAGATTCCGGAATTCTTCTTAAGAAGCCTTGAAAGCAGTGAAACGATCATATGTTGCAATAACTCAGAACCTCATTCTGAGTGTTCCCGGTAGAGGTCATTCAGTTGAACACAACCGTGGACTAATTAGAGCAAGATGTAGGCAGTGGCGTCCATAGTGAGGGATGGACAGTGGTTTCGTGCCCAACAAATGAGCTCTAGTTCTCAACACTTTCACGAAGTGCCATAAGTTGAGGTTCAGCTTACTGCTCCGGTTGAGTAGAGTGTAGCTGTCAAAGCTGGAATCAGTAGCACTCAGGTGAGAAGAACGAGAAGCAGAT
>NW_027204621.1:0-23799 GCF_024711535.1 Dipodomys merriami
CATCTTATTTAATCTTAAATGCCACCTTATTTTCCTCTAGCTATGATGGTATTTTTTCCTCCAAGACTGAATAAATAATTCCTAAACTAATTGGGTATCTAATGACTCACCTGTACACTTGAAAATTTCACTTTTGGATTGTTATCTATCTCCCATAAGCCTTCATTGAAACCTTTTTGTTTATTTGGTTTGCCATACTTTTCCTTATTTTCTGAGTAAGGAAATATATCCTTTGGTCCTAAAAAAGCACTAAAACAGAAGAAGATAATAAGTGCAATGCAACCTCAAATAAATACATAGTACATTACTAAAATAACACTATTATAGGATGCATTTCATAAAATACAAATTAAAGGGAAGACAAGGATATAAAGTCTGATGAATTCATTTCAATGAACACAATCTCACCAAGACATGACAAAGCTCTACGTACTGGCAGAACAAATGTTGGAAGTCTTTTTGGGGGGAGTATGTATGCAGATATTGGGGCTTGAACTCAGAGCCTCCCACTATTGCTTAGCTTTTTTACTTAAGGCTACAGTCACTCTACTACAGCCATAGTTCCACTTTCAGATTGGAACAAAAGAGAGCCACACAGACTTTTCTTCCAGGCTGGCTTAGAATTTTGATCCTCATATCTCAGGCTGAATAGCTAGGAGAATAGGTGTGAAACACCAGCCACCTGGCTTCTAAAAGATTTTTAGGCTCCATTTCTTTGCAGAACAATAAATGTTTTCTGTTTAGAGGTAGGGATAAGGTAGACTATATTTTATTCCAAATACTACTGTTTTTTTCATTTACAGTACTAAAGACTGAATCGAGGGTCTCACAGAAACAAGTCAAGCACTACACCACAGAACTACATGTCAGTCTGATATACTTTATTAATTCAGTAATGAGTTCCTAGATCCATAACACCATCTCATTTACATAAACTTTTTTTTTGGTACTGATCCTGGGCCTTGAACTCAGAGCCTGGGCACTGTCCCTGAACTTTTGTGCCCAAGGCTACAGCTTTAGACCACTTGAGGCATAGCTCCACTGGTTACTGAAAATGGGATTCTCATGAACTTTTCTGCCCAGACTGGCTAAGAACCTCAATTCTCAGATCTCAGCCTCATGTGGCTATTAGAGGCAAGAATCACCAGCACCTGGTCTCATTCAGTTTAATTGAACAGGCTTTTCAGGCACAGAGTTCAAGCCCCACGGATGACAAAAAACAAAAACAAAAACAAAAAACAAAAAACAAAAAACAAAAAACAAAAAAAAAACTTCCCCCCCAAACTGGACAAAGCCAGGCTGGGGAGAAATAAAATCACCAAATCTGAATAACCAGCAAAGAGATGGTCTGGAAGCATGGTTCAAGTGGTAGAGAACCAGCCAAGCAAACGAACCAGGCTCAATGCCTCAAAGCTCAAGCTCAAACTCTAGTACTGTGAAAAAACAGAAAGTACCTAATTTAAACATCATTATATACTTCTAATTAAATATGAACAGATTTTCATGTCAGTAATTATTTAATGCATTTTGCTAAATGGACCTATCAATCTATTGTTTGAGCACTTTTTCTGTGCCAATAGTGAGGGCTTGAACTCAAGGCAAGGCTTCATACTCTTGCTGTCTTTTTTCTGCTCACAGCTGGTGTTCCATCACTTGAGTCACACACTCCAATCTGCTTTTCTGCTGGTTAATTGGGATTCCCAAGCACTTTTCTTTGGGCTTCAAACCAAGATACTCAGATCTCAGTTCTCCTAAGTAGCCAGGAGGCTGCAATATTTTAAGAGTCTGGGACCAGTGGCTCATGCCTGTAATCTAGCTACTCAGGAGGCTCAGTCTGATGTTGGTTTAAAGCCAGCCAGGCAGAAAAGTCCAAGGGACTCTCCGATTAACGAGCAAAATCCTAGAAGTGCAGGTATAGCTCAAGTAGTAGCACACACCAGGCCACTGAAAAAGCCAAGCAAGAGTATAAGACCTTGAATTCAATATTCAGCATCAGCACACAAAAAAATAAAATAAATATTGTAACAGTAAATATACTGCTCAATGTTTGATCTTCACAATCAATTCCAAGTATAGGTGGGGTAAAGAATATGCTCAAGACTGATAAGTCAAAAACAAAGCTGATGAACAAAAGAACTGTCCATGGGGATACAATCCCCTAAGATTCCTGAATAGTACATAAATTAGCCTAGAGACCGCACCGCTAGTTACCAAGGAACACATTATGGTGGCTGTGGCTATGGTTTTCTCTTAGAAATGTTCCATTTTCAAATGGCCTACAAAAAGTGTTTTATATGCAAAATGGAAATAGGACATAATCTAATTACATTTTGATAGCAAATACAAAAAAATTGTGAAGCCAGGAACCCATGGATCACACCTGTAATCTAGCTATTCAGGAGGCTGAGATCTGAGGATCATGGTTAGAACCCAGCTCAAGCAGAAAAAGCCATGAAACACTTATCTGCAATTAACTATCAAAAAGGGAGAAGTGAAACTGTGGCTCACGTAGCAGAGCACCAGCCTTGCACAAAAAACAAAAACACTAAAGGAAAATGCCTAGGCCCTGAGTTCAAGTGCTGGTACCAGCTCGAGAAAGAGATTAAAGGGAGGAAAAAAGGGAGGAAAGGGAAGAAGGAAAGAAGAGAAGGGAGGGAGAAAGGAAAGGGAGAAAGAAAGGAAGGAATGAAGGAAGGAAAATTGTGAAAGTTCACAGGAAAAAAAAATCAGAACACAACAGGTTTAGAAATTCTAAAATATAAAAATATTATTCTTTCTCTTTAGTGGTTAAATTGTAGAACTTTCCTTTTATTATTTGCTTTTTAAAGGAATTGAGAAAATTAAGCAGTAAATTCCAAATCTAACAGTAAACTTATGTGGATTGAAGTTCTTTTGCAAATATATAGAAAAGCAGTAATGTCTCTGATTTTACCTTTTTACTAAACAGTATGGATGCCCATAAGAAAGCCCACACAAAGTCACCACAAACTTAGACCTTTTTTTTTTTTTTTTGGGTCCAGTCATAGGGCCTGAACTCTGAGCCTGGGCGCTGCACTTGAGCCATACCGCCACTTCCGGCTTTTTTCTTTTTGCTTATGTGATGCTAGGGAATCGAACCTAGGGCCTCAGGCATGCAAGGCAAGCACTCTACCACTGAGCCATCTTCCCAGCCCAAACTTAGAACTTTTAAGTCAAACCAAAGGGGCTATAATCAAAATATGAAGGCCTATCAGAGACAAGGACATCAAGATCAAGTCATTTATCTTTGTTAAGTAGTATTTTCTAAACAAAACGTTTCATTTTCAACTTATCAACTCTAACTTGCTGCTTCACTTACCTATTATAAAATCACAAAATATGAAACAAATCTTAAAAAGGATGTTTACTAAAATTTTATAACAAGTCAGGCACGAGTGATTCATACCTGTAATCCTAACACGTTGGTAAGGTAAGAGCTGAGGATCATGGGTAAAAGCCCATGAGACTTTTAACTGCCAAAAATTCAGAAGTGGAACTACAGCTCAAATGGTAAAGTACAAGCCATGAGCAAAAAAAAAAAAAAAAAAAAGAGAGAGAGAGAGAAAAAAAAAATCAGAGACAGTGCCCAAGTCCTAAGTGAAGGCCCAGGCTTGGCTAAATAAATAAATAGATGCTATGACAGTAAAAGGTAGCATGTTGGGGAAAGACGACCAGCAGAAGGAGAAAGGACAAGCTGGGTGCCAGTGGCTACGCCTGTAATCCTAGATACTCAGGAGGCTGAGATCTGAGGATTACAGTTCAAAGTCAGCCCAGGCCAGAAAGTCTATGAGACTCTACTCTCCAATAAATCAGCAAAAAATTTGAGTAACACTGTGGCTCCAGTGGCAGAACACTAGCCTTGAGTTGAAGAGCTGAGGGACAGAGCCCGGGCCCAGAGTTCAAGTCCCACAACTGAACCCCCCCCCCAAAAAAGGAACATAATTTCAACAATGTACATTATATGCATGTATGAAAATACAACTATGAAATCTCTATAAATGTACAGTAATTAAAAATTATATGCATATGTGTACACCGTTATATGTTATAGACCGTGATAGACAATGTGCTCCAGGAAAGTTAGAATGAACTTGTGACTTTAAATGAGCATTATTATTCCACAATACTGTGAAATCTGGGAAATTATGTAGTCACTTAAT
Organism: Dipodomys merriami; assembly: GCF_024711535.1. NCBI lineage: Eukaryota > Metazoa > Chordata > Mammalia > Rodentia > Heteromyidae > Dipodomys > Dipodomys merriami. The sequence goes on from NW_027204621.1 coordinate 4,179, forward strand.
CACAATAATAAAAAAAAAAAAAAGAACCTCGGGGAAGGTAGGGAGGGAAGGGATGGTAGGGGGAAAACAATGGAGGGGGAAGCAATGCTCAATAGGAAGTGTACTCGTTACCTTGCTCATGTAACTGTAACCCTCTGTATAGTATCTTCACAATAAAAAATTTAAAAAAATTATATGCATACTATACACTACATATACTATATAATATTTTTTAAGTTTCTAAAGTTGAACATTAATAAGAGATAAAAGAGTTTGGAGAGTTCGAAGACATTCTCTCAATTAGCAAAACTAATCAGCAAAGTTCAAACTGAGCTGATCTAAACTTAGTAACACTACAATAACAGCCTTAGAAAAAAAATATGCAACGTTACTATTAATTTATAAATCCCAACAAGTATTGCTCCCAAAACAAGTCTTTCAAAGCCATACAATTCTTACTGGCATTTTATTCAACACATACTTAGCATTAGTCTAAGTAATTATTTATGAAAGCACCTTATCTGTGTCCTAATGTTCTAAGATAGATGATATCCCTATTTTACAAATTCAGAAGGACACAAAGGTAAGTAATTTGCTGAAAGTCACATAAAATCGGCAAATGTGACTGCTGTAATCTACTTGTATTAAATCCTGTGTCAAGTGTTACAACACAAATTCATCATCAACCCATGACTTTACTCTCCAAGCTTTTGGGAGGTACTGACTTTGCAAATGTAAATGGTATACTTAAAAGAACACTGATAATAGCTGGGCACCAGTGGCTCCTGCCTATAATCCTGGTTACTAAGTAAGCTGAGAGGATGAGAGCTGAGGATCACAATTTGAAGCCAGACCAGCAGGCAAGTCTATAAAACTCTGACCTCCAGAAATGAATCTATGGCTCAAGTGGTAGAGTGCTAACCTTGAATAGAACACCCCGGCCCTGAGTTCAAGCTCTAGGACTAGCAAAAAAAAAAACAAAACAAAAAAACCCAAAAAACACTGAAGATCAAAAACATTAAAGTATACTTTGAAATAAAAATGCCACTAAATTTTTATGAAATAGGTAGTTTTATTTTTTTTGTGGGGGGAGCTCGTGGGGCTTGAACTCAGGGCTTGGGCGCTGTCCCTCAGCTCTTCAACTCAAGGCTAGAGCTCTACCACTTAAGCTACAGTGCCACTTCCAGTTTTTTGATGGTTTATCAGAGAAAAGATTTTCACACACTTGGGGCTGGGAAAGTGGCTCAGTGGTAGAGCGCTTGCCTTGCAATGCATGAGGCCCTGTGTTTGATTCCTGAGCACCACATAAGCAAAAAGAAAAAAAGCCAGAAGTAGCGCTGTGGCTCAATTGGTAGAGAGCTAGCCTTGAGCTGAAGAGCTGAGGAACAGCGCCCAAGCCCACAGTTCAGGCCCCACGACCTGACCCCCCCTCCAAAAAAAGATTTTCATGGACTTGCCTGCCTGGGCTGGCTTTGAACCATGATCCTCAGATGTCAGCCTCCTGAGTAGCTAGGATTACAGGTGTGAGCCACCAGCACCCAGCTTAAAGCAGGTATTTTTAAATTTGAATATACCTTAATTTCCTTTATTTTGGTCAGTCATGGGCCTGAACTCTGGGCCTGGGCATTGTCCCTCAGCTCTTCAGTTCAAGGCTAGCATTCTACCATTTGAACCACAGCACCACTTCCAGCTTTGTTTGCTTATGTGGTGCTTAAGTGGTGCTGAGGAACCCAGGACCTCATGCAGGCAAGGACTCTACCACTGAGCTACCTTCCCAGGCCTTAATTTCTTGATTATTAATAGCCTCGTTTTTTCCCCCTTAACCATCTTAATACCTAATTAACCAAGTAATACCTAATAACTTTAGGTACCCAGTGTAATGTTGTGGTTTAAATACAGACTTTGGGCTACATATGCTTCTCAGTGGTAACACTGCTCAGCAAGTTCAAGACCCTAGGTTTAATTTTCAGCATTGAAAATAAAAGTTCTCCATTTTTTAATGTTGGGGAAAGAATAGTCACTTTTAAATTTAAAATACTAACCTAATGCTGGAGGTTTTTGCTTACTGAAGGAGCACTTGCCTTGTATGAACTAGGACCTCATTGGATCTCCAAGACTGTTAAAAAAAAAAGAAGTAACAATGGCCTACACAAGTGCCCTATAAAACTGTAAGAATGTGTATATATATACATACGCGTATATGAATATTTTACAAAATGTCTTAAAATCAGAGAAATCATAAGTAATTTTTTTTGGGTGGGGGAGGTCTGGTCATGGGGCCTGAACTCTGGACCTGGTTGCTGTCCCTCAGCTCTTCAGCTCAAGGCTAGCACTCTACCACTTGAGCCACAGCACCATTTCCGGCTTTTTTCTTTTTGCTAATGTGGTGCTGAGGAATCGAACCCAGGGCCTCATGCATGCAAGGCAAGTGCTCTACCACTGAGCCACCTTCCCAGCCCACTCAGAAAGAATATTTTAAAGTTACAAAAATAAAAAATTGGAGGCTGGGAATATAGCTTAGTGGTAGAGTGCTTGCCTAGCATGCCATGATGCCTTGGGTTTGATTCCTCAGTACCACATAAACAAAAAAGCAAGAATTAGCGCTGTGGCTCTAGTGACTGTAGGGTGCTAGTCTTAAACAAAAAAGCTAAGGGAGAGTGCCCAGGCCCTGAGTTCAAGCCCCAAACTGCCTCCCTTCCCCTCCAAAGAAAATTCAACTAATGCCAGCTACATTTAATACAGTATGTGTAAATTTGGTATGGCTCAGGATCATCCCCAAGGCTTGTTAGATTGTTGAACTCTTACAGACTGACTCAGAAAATCTTGGATTAGCCCTAAAATATGTTTCTTTAGGGGCTGGGAAGGTGGCTTAGTGGTAGAGCGCTTGCCTTGCATGCATGAGGCCCTGGGTTCAATTCCTCAGCACTACATAAAAAGAAAAAAACTGAAGTGGCACTGTGGCTCAAGTGGTAGAGCGCTAGCCTTGAGCTGAAGAGCTGAGGGACAGCACCCAGGCCCAGAGTTCAGGCCGCCCCCCACAAAAAAGATGCATTGTACTTATAAATTTATCAATTTGTTGAATTCAAATCCCTTTGTACAACTAAAGACAATTTTTTTAAGTTTCAAAAAAATAATAATTTGTGGTATTTTATAATACCACTAACATGAAATGGCCAGAAATGGTGATTCAACCGTGTAGATTAGTGGTTGTTTAGTACTGAAGAGAATGGAATGATCATGAATACAAGAAACTGCTAAAATCTAATGAAATTCGTATTAAAATCAACTTAGTGGTATACATTTTGTGTATATTATCACAGCAAAACATAACTGTTGAAAAAATTATGTGAGAGCTAGGATAATGGTACAGGATTATAATCCTAGTTACTGGAGGGGCAGGTAGGACTGTAGTCCAAGACTAGTCTGAGGCAAAAATACAACTCCCTTTCCAAAAACAACCAGAATTTAAAAGGTCTGAAGGATAATTGCTTAGTAAGCATGAGGCTGAGTTCAAACCTCAGTACCACACATACACATTAATAACTGGAAGCTGGTTGCTAAGAAACATTAAATCAGACGTTGTCATTGTAGCCATTTCTAGGAATATAATTATAATTAGAAGAGGAATACCAAGCTTTGTTTCTCTTCATCCCAAATAAGCAAGCCTAAGCTACAGAAATTATTTTAAGTTCAAAACCAGTCAAATTATATAGTAATTAGAAGGCTATTAAATGATAAGTATATACAAATATAATCATTGGAAACCCATGAGATAGCTCCCAGAAAATCTTATGCATGTAAAAGTAACAGCTCAATTTTCAGCTAATTTTTGAAAAATTAAAATTGTCTCACCAAATCAGTTTGTGCCCATATCCACTAGGGACAGTAGAACAAGCCAGAGTGGCTCTACTACCCATAAGCCTCTAGTACACTCAAAGGAACTGTCCAGATTTCATCTTCTCGTATTTCGTACAATATAGCCTAAGGCCTAAAGCATAATATAAGATAATCCTTATGGAAATCACTTAGTTGGGCCAGGCACTGGTGGCTCACGCCTGTAATCCTAGCTACTCAGGACACTGAGATCTGAGGATTGAGGTTCAAAGCCAGCCCAGGCAGGAAACTCTGTGAGACTCTTATCTCCAATAAACCACTAGAAAACCGGAAGTGGCACTGTGGCTTAAGCGGTAGAGTGCCCGCCTTGAGCTGAAGAGCACAGGGACAGAGTTTAGGCCCAGAGTTCAAGCCCCATGGTTAACAAAAAAAAAAGAAGAAGAAATCAATTAGTTGGGCCAGAGGCATGACTCAATGGTAGAGCACCTGCCTACCAAGTACAGGACACTGAATTCAAATCCCAGAATGGGGGGGGGGGGGAAAGTCCATGTAATTTTACTGAACAGAAATATTGAATGTCCTGTAAAAACTTCCCATACAAACTTTCCCCCATTCTTTTGCTTCCTTCCCTGATTAAGAAAATTAAACTTTCAATCAAAATTAAATCTACAGTGCCTTTACTATCTAAAAGTAAAAGATACATAGTGCTTCCTCAACACAAAGAGGTAGCTTGAAAATTTATTCTAAAGTTCAAAAATAATTTTACAGTTTTGTGTTTCTTTCCTATTCCTCTTTAAATTAATCTCTACTTTTTCATTTTATGCACAATCCTGAAACTTCTAATTTGCATCTAAAAGCTAACAGGACTTAGGTCTCATGAGTTCCAAAACAGAAAATGGGTAGTTTGTTTGTAGGTAGTTTTACAGCTCCATCAGGAACTTCATCTACCTAAAAGAAACATTAAAAAAAAATTACCATCATTCAGTCATATACTCTTCAACACATCTGAATAAGTTGGTAACATATTCAAGACAGCTGAAGATATAAATCAGACATTTTACAGGTTCCAAATCTTATTTCCAACTCTGAAACCTAAGAAGTTCTGTAAAACAAAGGTGTCTTTTTCAAACTCACTTTGTTGCAAAATCAAAGCTAATTCAGTCATTTCTTTTACGCAGTCATGTTTCTATGATTTCTCTGCAGAAAGTTATGTGCCATGCTAGCAGTAGCAAAACACATGGAATATGTACCACCATTAACTTCCTCAAATCCCCAAATTCTCAATTCTTAAACATCTTAATCCAAATATTTCACATAAAGAATGTCAAAATCTACTTGAAGAAATGCTCAACCTCTGTAGCCATAGAAGAAATGCAAATCAAAACAACATTGAAATACTACCTCACCCCATTTAGAATGGCTATAATCAAGACCTCTAATAACTACAGATGCTGGAGGGGATGTGGACAGAGGAGAACCCTACTGCATAGTTGGTGGGAGTGTAAACTTGTTCAACCACTTTGGAAAGTACTATGGAGATTCCTCAAAAGACTCCATGAAGAGCTCCCCTATGACCCAGCAATCCCACTTTGGGGCATTTACTCAAATGATCACAAACAAGACCATACAAAAGCTACCAGCGCAACTATGTTTATTACAGCATTATTTACCACAGCTAAGATATGGAACCAACCGAGATGCCCCTCAGTAGATGAATGGATCAAAAAAAATGTGTTATATATAAAATGTAATTCTATGCCTCTATCAGAAAGAATGACACTGCCCCATTTGTTAGGAAATGGAAAGACTTGGAAAAAAATTATATTAGGGGCTGGGAAGGTGGCTCAGGGGTATAGCACTTTCCTTGTATGAATGAGGCCCTGGGTTTCATTCCTCAGTACCACATAAGAAAAAAGCTGGAAGTGGCGCTGTGGCTCAAGTGGTAGAGTGATAGCCTTAAGCTGAAGAGCTGAGGGACAGCGGCCAGGCCCATCCATAGTTGAGGCCCCACGACCGGACCCAAAAAAGAAAAAAAATTAAGCGAAGCAAGCCAGGTGCAAAGAAACATAGGTCCCATTGGTTTTCCTTATTTGCTATAACTAGTATATATCTGAGACAAGCAGAAAAGGTCAAATAAGATGTTATTAAGTGAAATGAACACCAAGATAAGGAATCAAGTGTTTTTTTTTTTTTCTTTCTTGCTATTGTTTGTAACGTATTTATAAGGTACCACATTTTTTTTTGATTTTTTCTATGTCCCTCCCCCACGGTATAACCCATTTTCACTGTATTTGATGTTAGTATAATTTGGGAAGCAGAAGGGAAAAAATAAATTGTTTAAACAGGGATACAGGCTGACCCATTGCAACAATGACATGTACAAGATGCTATGTCAAAAAACAAACTTTAAAGGCTAGGAAGGTGGCTCAGTGGTAGAGCACTTGCCTTGCATGCATGAGGCCTGGGTTCGATTCCTCAGCACCACATAAGCAAAAAGAAAAAAGCCAGAAGTGGCACTGTGGCTCAAGTGGTAGAGCGCTAGGCTTGAGCTGAAGAGCTGAGGGACATTGCCCAGGCCCAGAGTTCAGGCCCCATGACTGGATCCAAAAAAAAAGAAAAAAAGAAAAGAAAAACGAACTTTACAATTTGGGCAGGGGGGTAAGTTGTATAGGTGGGAGGGAAGGGATGGTAGGGGGAAAACAAAGGAGGAAGCAACAATGCTTGATAAGAAATGTACTTATTACTTTGCTCATGTGATTGTGACCCCTCTGTACAGTATCTTTGCAATAAAAAAATTATTAAAAAAAAAAGAATGTCAATCTACTTCACAATTCTAAATGACATTCTAGAAAGCATAAACAGAGTAATGTAAAAGCTGAGATTAACAAAAGTTTAAAGCAACACTTCCCACTCTGAAATGTATAATGAAAACAAACATACTTCAATTGTATGGCTGAATCACATGGGGTTACCTGTTCCTTTATCAGTTTTCAATCTTTCAAGCCACCAAGCACTAGTATGTTCCAAGAGTTAAATAACATTTCTATTTGAAATTTCAAAAACATGGGGTTGGAGTTGTGGTTCAGGTGGTAGAGCACCAAGCCAATGAGCAAAAGTATCAGATTACCAGGGTCTGAGTCCCAATCTCAGAGAGGAGGAGGACAAATACAAAACATTTTAATTAGAAAACAAGTTGACTGCAAATACAAGAGCTGACCCTACTATCTATCTGTGTAAGCATTACAGAATAGAAAATCTGGACTCATAATCTATAATAATGAGGGTTTCAGACAATAACAGAATAATCATCCAATAGTTCTAAGAACCTTAATTTCTCTACTTGTCCCCTCCATCCTTATACTATTATGTTCGTTCATATGATTCTTTCTGCTAGTAAACAGCTTTAAGAGTTTGCTCAAACGCTTACTACGTGTTTTGCAAATATTTTAAGTTATTTTCAAAAGTACTGCTAATAGGAAGAGGTGACAAAGTTCCAAAACAGAAATGTACTCATTACTTATGAAATGGTAACCCCTGTACAAAACACTTTAATACTAACAAAATCTTATTTTTAAACTAACACTAGTGCCGGCGCCAGTGGCCTGTAATCCTAGCTACTCAGGAGGCTGAGGATCGATGTTCAAAGCCAGCCCAGGCGGGAAAGTCGGTGAGACTCTTATCTCAGATAAAACCACTAGAAAACTGGAAGTGGCACTATAGCTCAAGTGGCAGAGTGCTCGCTTGAGCTCAAGAGCGCAGGGACAAGAAGCTTGCAATATGTTTCAAAGTCAAAGCATATACAAACGAGTTAAACAGATTTTCCTAAAGGGAACTGCTAGCTTAAAATACCGAAGGATTATTATATTAAGGATTATTGTAGTAAGACTCTACTGAAAAGGTAGACTAGGGGAAAAAAGGAAACAAACTGAAATTGAAAAAGACCTGGAAGGAGAAGGGATCAAGGCACATTGGAAAAGTCCATCAAGCCACATACTGCAGATTTGGGCAGACTACTGTACATATTGTTTTCATGAAAATATATAAATATAAAACAAAATCAATGAACAAAGTGATCTTTGTTTTGTTTTTTGTTGGGGGGTCCGGTCAATATAAATATAAAACAAAATCAATGAACAAAGTGATCTTTGTTTTGTTTTTTTTTTGGGTCCGGTCGTGGGGCCTGAACTCTGGGCCTGGGCGCTGTCCCCCAGCTCTTCAGCTAAAGGCTAGTGCTCTACCACTTGAGCCACAGCACCACTTCTGGCTTTTTTCTTTGTGCTTATGTGGTGCTGAGGAATTGAACCCAGGGCCTCATGCATGCAAGGCAAGCGCTCTACCACTGAGCCACCTTCCCAGACCCCAAAGTGCTCTTTTAATACTTGGGAAACACTTTGCTTCTCACTCCATGATTCTCTATCTAATGGGTATTCCCCCACCTCCTCTTCCTAGGTACCATAACCAGAACTGTGATTTATTTTTAAGAACTGTCTTTTTAAGGAAAATTAAGTATCAAATAGTTTGAAAATAAAACAACTTTGGAACATCACAGTTATATTTTGAAAAAAGGGTTTTGACTGTACCTAATTAATAGATCTCAATATTCCTGGGTTCTGAGGACTTGCATCCCACCATAAATTGATTAAAAAAAAAAAAAGACCTTTCCCTGAACTAAATTCAGAAAGTCTCATGAACTGCAATTTGTAATCCTTTTGTAAGCCAAAAGTGTAAAACAACTTAATCATAGCTGACACTCAAGAATTGATCATCTGCATTAGATTCCATTGGTATTTTGTATCTTACTCAAAAAATTAAAGAAATGGTAATGGTTCACTAAATTTTAAACATACAAACTCCTACTTGGGTCATTTCACCTACAATGGAATCACTCCCTAGCTTGTTTTCCACCAGCAGATCATTCTGTTTAACTCTTTCTGAAAAGACTCAGGCCAAAAATCATATCTGGAAAGGCTCTGCTTCATCTTCCAGTGGCGCCTATTTACAATCTTTCTTGGTAGTTGTATACTACTTAGAAGTAGACATCTTATGCATTGCCTATACTTGGCAGATAATCAATTTTTCTAACAAATATTTAAATGGATGAGAAGAAGCAGGTGATAAACCCTGATGGAAAGATAAGGCATAGAGGGTCAGAGTGCTTGTCTATAATCCCAGCTATCATAGAGGTGAAGGTAGAAGGATCAGGAATTGGAAGCCAGCCTAGGCAACTCAGTGAGACCCTGTATTAAAGAATATAGATGGTTGCCCGGACTCACGCCTGTAATCCTAGCTACTCAGGAGGCTGAGGTCTGAGGATCATGGTCCAAAGCCAGCCCAGGCTGGCAAGTCCGTGAAACTCTTACCTCAAATAAACCACCAGAAAACTGGAAGTGGCACTGCAGCTCAAGTGATAGAGCTCTAGCCTTGAGCTGAAGAGCTGAGGGACAGTGCCCAGGCCCAGAGTTCAAGCTCCAGGACCGACCAAAAAAAAAAAAAAAAAAAAGAATATAGAGGATTAAGAATATAGCTCAGTGATAGAGCTCTACGTTCAATTCTCAGGAACAAAGACACATGCATGAGGATATTTTATCTTTACTTTATGAATTTTTCATGTACTAAGAGGTTAACCCTTTCAAAGCACTGATTTTTCTTTTAGGACAAATACATTCATTTTAATGAAAATCTTTTGCATTGTATTGGCTCAAGTGGTAGAACACTGACCTAGTACATGCACTGAGTTCAAAGTCTAGTCCTGTACTCCCCCAAAATTAACGACAATCCCTTCCTTTATATTTTAATATAATTATTCATCTTAATACACAATAGTACTAACATACCTTACACTTTGTGGTTTTATAATTATATAATTATATATTCTATATATAATGTGTATTATATATAATACTTATAGACATTTCATGTGATGTTTTAAATCTGATGTAGACATAGTGAGAATTACCAAAAATATACGGAAATATAATAAAAATAAAGAACATTAGCGAACAAATGCAACAGTGGTATTCACTATGTTGAAAAGTGAACTCTATAACCTGTGGGTGAGGACAGGATGGAAAAACAGAGAGAGGGAAGAGGTGACATTGTCCAAAAGAAATATACTCTTGGGGGGCTAGGAAGGTGGTAGAGTGCTTGCCTCTTATGCATGAGTCCCTGGATTCAATTCCTCAACACCACATAAACAGAAAAAATTGGAAGTGGCACTGTGGCTTAAGTGGTAGAGTGAAGAGCTGAGGGACAGAATTCAAGCCCCACAATGAACAACAACAAAAAAAGTACTCTTTTCCTAACTTATTGTAACTGTAATTCCTCTGTACATCACCTTTATAATAATAATTATAATAGTAAGTTTTTGTAAGAATAGTAATCAAAGATCCAGTTCAGTCAGAGGCGTGATAAAGTCAGTGTAAGTTTTCCACCGTGAATATCAAAAAGCAATCAGAACCTGGGTGCCTATAATGCTAGCTTCTCAGCAGACTGAGTGTTGGAAATCTCCATTGGAAGGTACCCAGAGCAGGAAATCCTGTGAGACTCTTTATCTCCAATTAACCAGCGACATGTAGGAAGTGGAGCTGTGGCTAAAGGGGTAGAGCACTAGCCTTGAACAAAAATAGTAAAGGGAGATGCCCAGGCCCTAAATTTAAGCCCCAGGACCAGTTATACCCCCAAAAAACAAAAAAAAATGAGAGCTTTGACAAGTAGGTTAAAAAAATTTTTTTTAAATGGGGCAGGGAGGGATGTAGTTGTGGAGATGGGAGGGAAGGGATGGCAGGGAAAAAACAAAGGAGGAGGCAACAATGCTTGATAAGAAATGTACTCATGCCTGGCACTGATGGTTCACTCCTGTAATCTAGCTACTCAGCAGGCTGAGATCTGAGGGTTGAGGTTCAAAGCCAGCTGGAGCAGGAAAGTTCGTGAGACTCTTATCTCCAATAAACCACTAGAAAATCAGAAGTGGCGCTGTGGCTCAAGTGGTAGAGCGCTATCCTAGAGCTGAAGAGCTGAGGGATAGTGATGAAGCCCAGACTTCAATCCCCATGACTAAAAAAAAATAAAAAAAAAAAAAGCAAGCAATTCTTTTGTTATATATGTTGTTATCTCTAGTGTCAGCTGTGCATTTCTCCTATAGAAAATGAGATTTTAATAAGTTTTTTGGGGGGGTCCGGTCGTGGGGCCTGAACTCTGGGCTTGGGCACTGTCCCTCAGCTCTTCAGCTCAAGGCTAGCGCTCTACCACTTGAGTCACAGCGCCACTTCCACGTTTTTTCTTTTTCTTTTTTTTTGCTTATGTGGTGCTGAGGAATCGAACCCAGGGCCTCAGGCATGCAAGGCAAGCGCTCTACCACTGAGCCAACTTCCTAGCCCTTGAGTAAGCAGTGCAGGTGGATTTTGGAAATACTCTTAAGTCAGCTGCTTCTTGTAGTCACGAATAAATCTTTGAGCAGTAGAAGGCTAGTTACTTCAAAGAGGAGGGATGGGTAAAAATTATATTGGAGATACTTGGGGTTCACAATTTTTAGGTTTATGTAATTCTGAAAGCTCTCAACCAAGGTCCTTTATTTCCTAATTATCTCCAAATTGAAACTTTTTAGGAGAAACTTGGTTAGACTCACCATTAAAGATAATTCAGGGTTCAGCATAATTAGAGTCTGGTTCTTGAACTTGTATGTTCTAGGGCTACAGGATATAAGAGATTCTTTAAAAGCCACCATGGAAATTCTCTGAGTTTTCTGAGTATCTTCTAGTACTGAGGCTTGAAATTAGAGCTTCTCACTCTTCTTTGGCTTGCTTGCTCATAGCTGGACACTCTACTACTTAAGCCTCACCTTTAATTCCGGCTTTTTGCCGGTTAATTGAAGTCTTTTCCTTCAAGTTTCAGCCTCCTGGACTATAGATTTAAGTTACTAGTACCTGACTTTTTGTCTGTCTTGAGCTGTGTTCCTGAATGCCTGAGATTGTTTTTGCAAAATGTTTAGTAATATTTAGTCTTTTGGCAAAGATAATGCAATAATGGTGAGTTGCGTTTCTAGTTCATTTTCTAACTGTTTGGTTTCAAATGGCACTTCATTTTAAACAGCTTTGCATGATAATTTAATTATCTGTGGTCCTGCTGTATATTGTGGATTACTAGTAGATTACTTGCTGCAGGATCTTCACTATAGTTAGACTTACCTAAATTAGCCCCCCAATGTCCGAAACCCATCTTGAGACCATTTCTGATTCCAAGATGTGAGTATTATTATTGAAGTTCGATCACAAAAATGGAAGCTGAATCAATGAACTTCATTGGAGATATCAGTAGAGCGTATTGATATAAAGATCCAAAGAAACACAGTGGACATTAAAGTAACCTATAAAGCCAGAATTATTTGGAGAGATCAAGGAATAGAGAAGGAGGAACTATTTAGAATTATTTACAACCTGAAAAAAAAAGGGAGAATGCCTGTGTAAAGAAAATGAAAACTATTTGGATGGATTTGAAGCAAACAAGGAAAAAAACTAACACAAAAGAGGATCCAGTGCTAACTACTTTAGTATTATGAGAGGTGAGGGAATGGGCAGGGAGTAATGGAATGAAGCTGGAACAAAATATTAGAGTTACCTTAAATTTATAAATAAGGTGATTTTTATTCTTTTTAAATTTTTGTCTATTGTGGGGCATGAACACAGGGCCTGGGTGCTGTCCCTGAGCATTTTTTTTCTCAAGGCTAGCACTCTACCTCTGAGTCACAGCAACACTTCTGTTTTTTTGAGTGGTTAATTGGAGATAAGTGTCTCAGGGACATTTCTGCCCCTGCTGGCTTTGAACCATGATCCTTAGCTAGGATTACAGGTGTGAGCCACTGGGGCCTGGCTGTTTCTCTTCTTACATGCTAATGGACATTTGTAAATTACTATGTCACATGATTTTTTTCTTTCTCCTTCCCCACTTTTTTGCCCTTGTGGTGAATATTGAACTCAGGATCTTGTGTATACTATGCTCTGTCATTGATCCATACCTCCAAACCTCATTATTTATTTGTTTGTTTTTATTGGTTGTGGGGCCTGAACTGGCACTGTCCCTCAGCTCTTCTGCTCAAGGCTAGTGCTCTACCACTTGAGCCACAGCCCCACTTCCAATTTTTTCTGCTTATGTGGTGCTGAGATATCAAACCCAGGGCCTCATGCATGCAAAGCAAGCACTCTACTACTGAGGCCACCTTCCCAGCCCCACTCACTGGTTCTTTATTTGTGAAGAAAGAATGTAGTTTCTGCCACATACATATTAATAGCAGCTAGTAGTAATTTCTGATGTGTCTTTCAGAAGTCCCTTTGTCTTTTCTTTCATTGTTTGATTTTGACCCTAGGGCTTGAACTTAGGGTTAGGCACTGTCCCTGAGACATTTTACTCAAGGTTAGTAGTCTGCAACTTGAGCCACAACCCCATTACTGGCTTTTTTGGTAGTTAATTGGAAATAAGAAACTCTTGGGCTTTCTTGCCTAGACTGGCTTCAAACCATGATCTATAGATCTCAGCTTCCTGAGTAGCTAGGATTATAGGCATGAACTACTTTCACAAAGCCTTTTGTCTTTTCTTTATTTGATAGATATATAGACCACAGTCTGATATAGTAAGCAGTTTAACTGGGCTTTGTGAGGTACTCTTATAAAATTGAACCTATATACTTTCTGTAGCATTTAATTCCTTGACTCAGTAGTTCTGTAACATTTGGTTTGTATCTTTCACAGTGCTTAACACATAAGTATTTAATATGAATCACTGATTAAATCATATGATTTTAGAATTAGAAAAAGGACCTTTTAAATCATCTAGTTCTCTCCGACCTATTTCTATCATAATTGTTAATGGAGGATCATACATTAGTAGTTTGTTATGATTTTTGCAAAGTTGCCACTTTTCTTTGGGGGGGGGTGTCCAGTCGTGGGGCCTGAACTCTGGGCCTGGGCGTTGTCCCTCAGCTCTTCAGCTCAAGGCTAGTGCTCTACACTTGAGCCATAGTGCCACTTCTAGCTTTTTTCTTTTTGCTTATGTGGTGCTGAGGAATCGAACCCAGGGCCTCATGCATGCAAGGCAAGCACTCTACCACTGAGCCACCTTCCCAGCCAAGAGTTGCCACTTTTATTACTATATGTTTTGCCACTGATGTCATAAGCAACAAAAATAATATAGACAATGTTTAATAAATTGTACTTTTAGCCAGGTGTTGTCTGTAATCCTAGCTACTCAGGAGGCTGAGATCTGAGGGCTGTGGTACAAATCCAGCCCAGGCAGGAAAGTCTGTGAGACTCTTATCTCCAATGAACCACCAGAAAACCAGAAGTGGAGCTATGGCTCAAATGGTACAGCACTAAGCCTTCAGCTGAATTGCTGAGAGACAGCACCCAGACCCAGAGTTCAAGCCCTATGACCGCCCCCCCACCCACACAAACAAAATTGTACTTCGATGCAGTTTTCTTTGTGATTATGTTTATAGAATAGAAGTAGAGAAAATAAGTTTTGTTTTTGTTTTTTTGTTGGTCGTGGAGCTTGAACCCTGGGCTTGGGCGCTGTCCTTGTGCTCTTCAGCTCAAGGTGAGTACTCTACTGCTTGAGCCACAGCGCCACTTCCAGCTTTCTAGTGATTTATTGGAGATAAGAGTCTCATGGACTTTCCTGCCTGGGCTGGCTTTGAACCGTGATCCTCAGATCTCAGCCTCCTGAGTAGCTAGGATTACAGGCGTGAGCCACCGGCGCCCGGCTGAGAAAATAATTTTTAATTACTTATGTTTCATGTTCTTTAAGTACTTACTTATCATTAAAAGGCATGATTTTTCTTTATTTGTATAACAATTCATATGAGAGTTTAAATGTTTTTGGCTAAGCTTGCTAGTTTACTTGTATTCTACTACTTGAGCCTTACCTCTAACCAAGCTTTTTGCTACTTATTTTGGAAAGGGAAGTCTCATGGACTTTGCTGGGCTGGCTTTGAGCCTTTGTCTTCTGCATAAAGTAGCTCTGGGTTGCTAGGATTACAGGCATGAACTATAGGTGCCTGGCTTTAAGAGTTGGATTTTTTTTTCCTCCCTCTAAAGCAAGGAACTACTGAATATCATTTGATACAATAATATTTCTAGTGTTTCAGAAAATACAAATTTGTGAATTCTTACAAATGTATGGAATCAAGTTTTTCTAAGAAGTTTAAATGGTTAAGTACATGATCTCACTATCTTAGAAACATGTTTTAATGTTATTTGTTAAGCTTACAAATTTGTTTTTAGTTGTCAAGCTATGAGAGCCAGATTGCCAAGCTGCGGTCTGAAGTTGAAAAAGGTGAAGCATTACGACAAAGTCTGGAATATGATCTGGCTGTTGATAGAAAGGAAACTGGCCTTGGAAGATGAGCTGCTGAAGAGCAATTAGCTGAAGCCCACAGGATCCAAGAAAAACTTCGTGGTAAGAATATTGTTATTTCGGGGCTGGGAAGGTGGCTCAGTGGTACAGCGCTTGCCTTGCATGCATGAGGCCCTGAGTTTGATTCCTTAGCACACCACATAACCAGAAAAAAAAGGCCAGAAGTGGCACTATGGCTCAAGTGGTAGAGTGCTAGCCTTGAGCTGAAGAGCTGAGGGACAGCGCTCAGGCCCAGAGTTCAGGCCCATGATCGGACCACCCCCACCCCCCCAAAAAAATATTGTTATTTGTTTTAATGTTTAGGGCTGTAACATTATTCTAGAGCATTGCTTGATGTGTATATTTGTGTAGGATCAATGGGAGGGTTTGGTTCATTGAATGGCCTTTGATTGATGGACTTTGCTGAGTGTGCATAAAATCTGGCAATTCTGTGAATACTTACTTACTATAGATTCTTTAAAAAAATTTTTTTTATGATGTTGAGGATCCAATCCAGGGCCTTGTGTGTGCCACTTAAGTATTCAGCCTCCTTCAAAATGTATTTCAAGGGCTGGGAAGGTGGCTCGGTGGTGGAGTGCTTGCCTTGCATGCATGAGCCCGTGGGTTTGATTCCTCAGCACCACATAAGCAAAAAAGAAAAAAGCCAGAAGTGGTACTGTGGCTCAAGTGGTAGAGCACTAGCCTTGAGCTGAAGATCTGAGGGACAGCATCCAGGCCCAGAGTTCAAGCCCCATGACCTGACCAAAAACAAAAAAAAACAAAAAAATGTATTTCAAAATTACTTTTGCTTCCTACTACTACCATTGTTAAAGAAAGTCTTCCAAGAGTACAAAGATACCCTGGATTCTAAGGCATATTGGAAAAGACTGGAGCAGATAAATTAGATCAGTCAAAGCATTGCAAAAGTACTTAGAAAGTCCAAGAGACATACAAGTCTTCTCAGACACAGTCAAAAGATTAAACCTGGGGCTGGGAAGTTGGCTCAGTGGTAGAGCGCTTGCCTTGCATGCCTGAGGCCCTGGGTTCGATTCCTCAGCACCACATAAGCAAAAAGAAAAAAGCCGGAAGTGGCGCTGTGGCTCAAGTGGTAGAGCACTGGCCTTGAGCTGAAGAGCTGAGGGACAGTGCTCAGGCCCAGAGTTCAGGCTCCACAACCGGACCAAAAAAAAAAAAAAAAAGATTAAACCTACAGATGTAGGGATAGATGAGGAAGAAGAAATAAAAACTAAAGGCTTTGAAAACATATCCAACAAAATAATAGCAGAAAATGTTTGAGAAATAGAGTATCATCCTTGTGCTGGAGGCCTACCATACTCCAAACAGGCAAGATTAGAAAAGAAATGCTCCTAGATACAGTATAGTAAGCTATCTAAATATACAGAATATAGAAAGTGTCAAAAGAGAGGAAACAAGTAACTTACTATCACAAGCTCATTGTAAAAACAGCAGATTTCTCAACACAGATAACTAAATGCAAGGAGGACTTGGAAAGACATTATTCGAGACCCAAAAGACAACTGTCAACCCAGACTATTTTACATAGTGAAGCTATCCATAAAAATTGGTTGAGAAATAACAACATTCCACAATAAACCAAAACTACTGGAATTTATGGCTTCCAAACTAGCACCACAAAAGGTAGTTAGGGAAAAATTACCCGCAGAAGAAGCAAACATCACAAAAAAAACCAAAATGCCAGGAAACATGGCATACTTCTCCCAATACTGACATTGAATGTTAAAGATCTTAGTTCTTTAGTCAAAAGACATACACTAGTCAGGTTCTGGTGTCTCACATCTGTAATCCTAGTTACTTAGGAGGCTGAGATTTGAGGATCGTGGTTCAAAGCAAGCCTGGGCAAGAAAGTCTATTAGACTCTTGCCACCAATTAACCACTAGAAACCTGGAAGTGGAGTGGTAGCTCAAAGTAGTAGAGCACTAGCCTTGAGCAAAAAGAGCTCAGAGAAAATGCCCAGGATGCGAGTTCAACCCCCATGACTGAAAAATCGAAAGATGCGAGTTCAACCCCCATGACTGAAAAATCGAACAAACAAAACCCTCAAAAAACATACTTAGATCAAAAAACAATATCTAAAACAAGATCTAACTCTGTTGCCTATAAGAAACACATGGCTTGGGGTAAAAGAATAGGAAAAAAGACCTTCCAAGCAAATGGACTTCAAAAGTGTTCAGCATTAGCCATATATATATCTGATACTATAGATTGCAAGCTAAAAATTAGTCTGAAGAAACAAAGTTGCTTCATATTAATGAAGGTAATGATCCATGAAGAAAAATTATGATTGTTAATATATATGCACCAAATAGCTCACACTCAGATTTATTAAATATTTCTGAACTTACAAACTTTGGTAAATAATAATGAGAGACTTCAGTATTTCACTTTCACAGATAGGTTATCCAAACGAAAACATCAGTAAAGAAATCCTAGAATGGCAGCATTAAATGGCAGTGTAGACGAAATGAAATCATCAGACATCTACAGATGTTACAACACAATACACATTCTTCTTGACAGCTCATAAGACTTTCTAGAATATATAGGAAGTCTGAGAAAATATAAGAAAATTGAAATATTCTATCAGACCAAAATGGAATTAAACTAGATCTCAACAGAAAAAAGATACTACAGACAGTATTCAAACATAGACATCAAACATAACACCAAACCTCAAATTATCTTGAAGAACCAGGGTAAGCTGGGTGCTGGTGGCTCATGCCTGCTGGTGGCTCATGCCTGTAATCCTAGCTACTCAGAAGGCTGAGATCTGAGTATCACGGTTCAAAGCCAGCCTGGGCAGGAAAGTCCATGAGACTCTTATCAATAAAACCACTCGAAAACAGGAAGTGGCAATGTGGCTCAAGCAGTAGAGCACTTGCCTTGAGCTGAAGAGCGCAGGGACAGCGCCCAGGCCCCCCATGACTGACCCACCCCCCCAAAAAAAGAACCATGGTAACAAAAACATGGTATTGGCACTGTATGTATGTGTACCTTACAGGAAATCATGTCATTTACAGGAAAGTGAATGCAATTGGAGGACATTTGTTCAGAAAACAAAATATCACATTTTTAGTTATATGAAAACTATATATATTGGCAAGAACAAAATATCCTAAATTTCTAAAATTCTGTATTTTCATACTGTTAGACCAAAAAGGCTACAGGTTCTTATCTTTTAAAAATATGCACACATAAGTGCTTTGCTTTTTGTTTGTGCTGGGAATAAAACTCAGTTGCTTGGCAAGCACTATCTATCTATCTATCTATCTATCTATCTATCTATCTATCTATCTATCTATCTATCTATCTATCTATCTATCTGTCAGTTGTGGGGCTTGAACTCTGGGTCTGGGTGCTGTCCCTGAACTCTTCAGCTCAAGGCTAGCACTGTATCATGTGAGCCATTGTACCACTTCTGGTTTTCTGGTGGTTTTATTGGAGATAAGAGTTTCATGGCCTTTCTTGTCCGGGCTTGCTTTGATTGGTGATCCTCACATCTCAGCCTCCTGAGTAGCTGAGTAGCTACCAGCGCCCAGCTAGGCAAGCACTATCCCTCTTTTCTTTTTAATTCTGATCAGAAATCTCAAACTGCTTTTCATAAATAAATACATAAATAAATCACAAACTGCTTTTCATACATAAATAGCATACACATTATTATACTGCTGAACCAAATTACAAAAGAGATTCAGAGACAAAGGTATAGTAGAGGGTGCATAATTTTTTCTTAAGGATTTGACAATGAAGTGTGTTTTTATTCTCTTCCTCTGAAAACTTGCATGGAGAAATTAAACCAAGGAAAAGTAATAAAACTTATAGGCCTCAGGGGTCTCAAAGGAAAAACAGAATAAAATCAGGTATCCACTAATATGCTCAGACATTGCACACTTAGTGGTCCTGAATCAAAAATTAAGAATGGTTTCTAAAGGGATGGGGAAAATATCCACTACCCTTTACAAATTTAAATAGAGGGCAGCAGACATGCTTTACACTCCAAAACTATGGTAGCTGTCATTCTCAATGTGATCAAGGTAAATGTAGTATGGAGATGTTCTAAACACAGCTACGATTCAGCAAATCTTAAAACACACTAAAACCATGATTTCATTGAAGGAAAATGCACAAATAGGGATTTTGAGGGTTTTTTTTTTTCATTTGAAGGTAATCTTAATGCTATTAAATTCACAAATATGCTAATTTAAATACCCAATCCTATGTATCTAAAACACACAATGCATACATGCAAGTATCTATTCTCTCCACATGTCAGCGCCCATTCGTATCATGGTTTGGAAATGAGGAGAATAGATTCCCCTTAAACTGCAAGTCAGTAGGTGTTCCTTTACAGTTAACTTTAGCAAAATTCATACAAAATAGTGATTA